>NC_091233.1:1703768-1984481 GCF_040958095.1 Procambarus clarkii | reverse complement strand
TTGATTGAAATGAAATGTTTAAGGTTAATTTCTAATCAATTATGTGTTTGCATAATTTTTATCGTATATTTAATGAATTAATAGCAATAAATTGAAAATTCACAAAAACGTGAAAAAACCAAAATATTGCCTAATTCGATGATATTTTGTTTATATCACATAACGGAAAAGGGAATGATAAACGTCAAAATATTGCTAAATTCGAAGATTTTTAGTACGAAACAAAATGTAAGAAAACTTGCTTAAAATGCAATATTATGCGAAAATCTGAGATTTGAGGGCCAAATTACATATCGTGATACTTCATGAAATAGTATCAAAATATTGGTAAAAATGAATATATTTACGTAATATCAAACTACATGAACAACGTGAAAAAAGTCATTATTATACCATATATGAGGATTTTAACTTCGAATCATAAAGCGACGTTTCGTATTTTTTAGACCCTAGAAAAGACGTATAAAGATTTTGCTTCCAACACAAATGACAAAAATCAATGTGTTTTCATTAAAATTAACTAAAATGATCCTGATTTTCTATTAATATTACCGATGGAAGATGTACAACCGTTCTAATCCGGTGAAACGTCGATAAACTTAAAAACAGAACTTCTCCCCTTTTCAATATCTTACTCAGTATTTTAACGAGAAACAAATAGATGATTGAAAATGAAGTATTTAAGGTTATTTTCTGATCAATTATGTGTTTGCATAATTTTTATCGTATATTTAATGAATTAATAACAATAAACTGAAAATTCACAAAAACGTGGAAAGACGGAAAATATTGCCTAATTCGATGATATTTTGTTTAAATCACTTAAGGAAAAGGGGATGATAAAGGTCAAAATATTGCTAAATTCGACGATTTTTAGTACAAAACAAAATGCAAGAAAACTTGCTTAAAAATGCACAATTTGCGAAATTCTGAGATTTGAAGGCCAAATCACATATCGTGAGAAAACATGAAGTAGTATCGAAATATTGGTAAAAACGAATATATATACGTAAAAATCACATTGCATGAATAACGTGAATAATGTCACTATATTACCATATTTGAGGATTTTTAACTTCAAATCATAGAGCGAGGTTTCGTATTATTTAGATCCAGGAAAAGACATATGACAATGTTGTTTCAAATACAAATGATAAAAATCAATGTGTTTTCATTAGAATTAACTAAAATGTTCCTGATTTTCCGTTTTATTAACGATGGAAGATGTACACGTAAACCGCTCTAATCCGGCTGAAACGTCGATATATGCATAAAAACAGAACTTCTCCCCTTTCGAATATCTCACTCAGTATTTTAACGAGAAACAAATTGTCGATTGAAAATGAAGTGTTTAAGGTTAATTTCTAATCAATTATGTGTTTGCATCATTTTTATCGTATATTTAATGAATATTTTGACCGGTTGAAACGTCGATATATGCAATAAAAACAGAACTTCTCCCCTTTAAAAATATCTTACTCAGTATTTTAACGAGCAATAAATTGAAAATTCACAAAAACATGGAAAAACAGCAAAATATTGCCTAATTCGATGATATTTTGTTATATCACATAACGGAAAAGGGAATGATAAACGTCAAAATATTGCTGAATTCGATGATTTTTAGTACGAAACAAAATGCAAGAAAACTTGCTTAAAATGCAATATTATGCGAAAATCTGAGATTTGAAGGCCAAATCACATATCGTAATACTGCATGAAATAGTATCAAAATATTGGTAAAAATGAATATATTTACGTAATATCAAACTACATGAAAAACGTGAAAAAAAATCATTATTATACCAAATTTGAGGATTTAACTTCGAATCATAAAGCGACGTTTCGTATTTTTTAGACCCTAGAAAAGACGTATAAAGATGTTGCTTCCAACACAAATGACCAAAAATCAATGTGTTTTCAAAAAAATTAACTAAAATGTTCCTGATTTTCGGTTTATATTACCGATGGAAGATGTACAACCGTTCTAATCCGGTTGAAACGTCGATATATGCAATAAAAACAGAACTTCTCCCCTTTTAAATATCTTACTCAGTATTTTAACGAGAAACAAATAGATGATTGAAAATGAAGTATTTAAGGTTATTTCTGATCAATTATGTGTTTACATAATTTTTATCGTATATTTAATGAATTAATAACAATAAACTGAAAATTCACAAAAACGTGGAAAGACGGCAAATATTTGCCTAATTCGATGATATTTTGTTTAAATCACATAAAGGAAAAGGGGATGATAAAGGTCAAAGTATTGCTAAATTCGACGATTTTTAGTACAAAACAAAATGCAAGAAAACTTGCTTAAAAATGCACAATTTGCGAAATTCTGAGATTTGAAGGCCAAATCACATATCGTGATAAAACATGAAGTAGTATCGAAATATTGGTAAGAACGAATATATATACGTAAAAATCACACTGCATGAATAACGTGAAAAAAGTCACTATATTTTGAGGATTTTAACTTCAAATCATAGAGCGAGGTTTCGTATTATTTAGATCCAAGAAAAGACATATGACAATGTTATTTCAAATACAAATGATAAAAATCAATGTGTTTTCATTAGAATTAACTAAAATGTTCCTGATTTTTCCTTTTATATTACCGATGGAAGATGTACACGTAAAACCGCTCTACTCCGGCTGAAACGTCGACATATGCAATAAAACAGAACTTCTCCCCTTTCCAATATCTTACTCAGTATTTTAACGAGAAACAAATAGTTGATTGAAAATGAAGTGTTTAAGGTTAATTTCTAATCAATTATGTGTTTGCATCATTTTTTATCGTATATTTAATGAATCAAAAGCAATAAACTGAAAATACACATAACGTGGAAAAAACAACAAAATATTGTCTAATTCGATGATATTTTGTTTATATCACATAAGGAAAATGGGATGATAAACGTCAAAATATTGCTGAATTCGATGATTTTTAGTACGAAACAAAATGCAAGAAAACTTGCTTAAATGCAATATTATGCGAAAATCTAAGATATGAAGGCCAAATCACATATCGTGATACTACATGAAATAGTGTCGAAATATTGGTAAAAATGAATATATTTACGTAATAACAAACTACATGAAAAACGTGAAAAGTCATTATTATGCCAAATTTGAGGATTTTAACTTCGAATCATAAAGCGACGTTTTGTATTTTTAGACCCTAGAAAAGACGTATAAAGATGTTGCTTTAAATACAAATGATAAAAATCAATGTGTTTTCATTAGAAATAACTAAAATGTTCCTGATTTTCCGTTTATATTACCGATGGAAGATGTACACGTAAAACCGCTCTAATCCGGCTGAAACGTCGATATATGCAATAAAAACAGAACTTCTCCCCTTTTCAATATCTTACTCAGTATATTTAACGAGAAACAAATAGATGATTGAAAATGAAGTATTTAAGGTTATTTTCTGATCAATTATGTGTTTGCATAATTTTTATCGTATATTTAATGAATTAATAACAATAAACTAAAAATTCACAAAAACGTGGAAAGACGGAAAATATTGCCTAATTCGATGATATTTTGCTTAAATCACTTAAAGGAAAAGGGATGATAATGGTCAAAATATTGCTAGATTCGATGATTTTTAGAACAAAACAAAATGCAAGAAAACTTGCTTAAAAATGCAAATTTGCGAAATTCTGAGATTTGAAGGCCAAATCACATATCGTGAGAAAACTTGAAGTAGTATCGAAATATTGTTAAAAACGAATATATATACGTAAAATCACACTACATGAATAACGTGAAAAATGTCACTATATTATTTGAGGATTTTAACTTCAAATCATAGAGCGAGGTTTCGTATTATTTAGATCCAAGAAAGACATATGACAATGTTGTTTCAAATACAAATGATAAAATCAATGTTTTCATTGGAATTAACTAAAATGTTCCTGATTTTCCGTTTATATTACCGATGGAAGATGTACACGTAAACCGCTCTACTCCGGCTGAAACGTCGATATATGCTATAAAAACAGAACTTCTCCCCTTTCCAATATCTTACTCAGTATTTTAACGAGAAACAAATAGTTGATTGAAAATGAAATGTTTAAGGTTAATTTCTAATCAATTATGTGTTTGCATAATTTTTATCGTATATTTAATGAATACATAGCAATAAATTGAAAATTCACAAAACGTGGAAAAACAGCAAAATATTGCCTAATTCGATGATATTTTGTTTATATCACATAACGGAAAAGGGAATGATAAACGTCAAAATATTGCTGAATTCGATGATTTTTAGTACGAAACAAAATGTAAGAAAACTTGCTTAAAATGCAATATTATGCGAAAATCTGAGATTGAAGGCCAAATCACATATCGTGATACTTCATGAAATAGTATCAAAATATTGGTAAAAATGAATATATTTACGTATATCAAACTACATGAAAAACGTGAAAAAAGTCATTATTATACCAAATTTGAGGATTTTAACTTCGAATCATAAAGCGACGTTTCGTATTTTTTAGACCCTAGAAAAGACATAAAGATGTGCTTCCAAAACAAATGACAAAAATCAATGTGTTTTCATTAAAATTAACTAAAATGTTCCTGATTTTCGGTTAATATTACCGATGGAAGATGTACAACCGTTCTAATCCGGTTGAAACGTCGATAAACTTAAAACAGAACTTCTCCCCTTTTCAATATCTTACTCAGTATTTTAACGAGAAACAAATAGATGATTGAAAATGAAGTATTTAAGGTTATTTTCTGATCAATTATGTGTTTGCATAATTTTTATCGTATATTTAATGAATTAATAACAATGAACTGAAAATTCACAAAAACGTGGAAAGACGGAAAATATTGCCTAATTCGATGTATTTTGTTTAAATCACTTAAAGGAAAAGGGGATGATAAAGGTCAAAATATTGCTAAATTCGACGATTTTTAGTACAAAACAAAATGCAAGAAAACTTGCTTAAAAATGCACAATTTGCGAAATTCTGAGATTTGAAGGCCAAATCACATATCGTGAGAAAACATGAAGTAGTATCGAAATATTGGTAAAAACGAATATATATACGTAAAATCACATTGCATGAATAACGTGAAAAAGTCACTATATTACCATATTTGAGGATTTTAACTTCAAATCATAGAGCGAGGTTTCGAATTATTTAGATCCAGGAAAAGACATATGACAATGTTGTTTCAAATACAAATGATAAAAATCAATGTGTTTTCATTAGAATTAACTAAAATGTTCCTGATTTTCCGTTTATATTGCTGATGGAAGATGTACACGTAAAACCGCTCTAATCCGGCTGAAACGTCGATATATGCAATAAAAACAGAACTTCTCCCCTTTCCAATATCTCACTCAGTATTTTAACGAGAAACAAATTGTCGATTGAAAATGAAGTGTTTAAGGTTAATTTATAATCAATTATGTGTTTGCATCATTTTATCGTATATTTAATGAATATTTTGACCGGTTGAAACGACGATATATGCAATAAAACAGAACTTCTCCCCTTTAAAATATCTTACTCAGTATTTTAACGAGCAATAAATTGAAAATTCACAAAAACGTGGAAAAACAGCAAAATATTTCCTAATTCGATGATATTTTGTTTATATCACATAAAGGAAAAGGGAATGATAAACGTCAAAATATTGCTGAATTCGATGATTTTTAGTACGAAACAAAATGCAAGAAAACTTGCTTAAAATGCAATATTATGCGAAAATCTGAGATATTGAAGGCAAAATCACATATCGTGATACTTCATGAAATAGTATCAAAATATTGGTAAAATGAATATATTTACGTAATATCAAACTACATGAAAAACGTTGAAAAATCATTATTATTCCAAATTTGAGGATTTTAACTTCGAATCATAAAGCGACGTTTCGTATTTTTAGACCCTAGAAAAGACGTATAAAGATGTTGCTTTAAATACAAATGATAAAAACCAATGTGTTTTCATTAAACTTAACTAAAAGGTTCCTGATTTTCGGTTATATTACCGATGGAAGATGTACACGTAAAACTGTTCTAATCCGGCTGAAACGTCGATATATGCAATAAAACAGAACTTCTCCCCTTTTAAATATCTTACTTAGTATTTTAACGAGAAACAAATAGATGATTGAAAATGAAGTATTAAGGTTATTTTCTGATCAATTATGTGTTTGCATAATTTTTATCGTATATTAATGAATTAATAACAATAAACTGAAAATTCACAATAACGTGGAAAACGGCAAAATATTGCCTAATTCGATGATATTTTGTTTAAATCACTTAAAGGAAAAGGGATGACAAAGGTCAAAATATTGCTAAATTCGATGATTTTAGAACAAAACAAAATGCAAGAAAACTTGCTTAGAAATGCAAAATTCTCGAAATTCTGAGATTTGAAAGCCAAATCACATATCGTGAGAAAACTTGAAGTAGTATCGAAATATTGTTAAAAACGAATATATATACGTAAAATCACACTACATGAATAACGTGAAAAATGTCACTATATTATTTGAGGATTTTAACTTCAAATCATAGAGCGAGGTTTCGTATTATTTAGATCCAAGAAAAGACATATGACAATGTTGTTTCAAATACAAATGATAAAAATCAATGTTTTCATTGGAATTAACTAAAATGTTCCTGATTTTCCGTTTATATTACCGATGGAAGATGTACACGTAAAACCGCTCTACTCCGGCTGAAACGTCGATATATGCTATAAAAACAGAACTTCTCCCTTTCCAATATCTTACTCAGTATTTTAACGAGAAACAAATAGTTGATTGAAAATGAAATGTTTAAGGTTAATTTCTAATCAGTTATGTGTTTGCATAATTTTTATCGTATATTTAACGAATACATAGCAATAAATTGAAAATTCACAAAAACGTGGAAAAACAGCAAAATATTGCCTAATTCGATGATATTTTGTTTATATCACATAACGGAAAAGGGAATGATAAACGTCAAAATATTGCTGAATTCGATGATTTTTTAGTACGAAACAAAATGTAAGAAAACTTGCTTAAAATGCAATATTATGCGAAAATCTGAGATTTGAAGGCCAAATCACATATCGTGATACTTCATGAAATAGTATCAAAATATTGGTAAAAATGAATATATTTACGTAATATCAAACTACATGAAAAACGTGAAAAAAGTCATTATTATACCAAATTTGAGGATTTTAACTTCGAATCATAAAGCGACGTTTCGTATTTTTTAGACCCTAGAAAAGACATATAAAGATGTATGCTTCCAAAACAAATGACAAAATCAATGTGTTTTCATTAAAATTAACTAAAATGTTCCTGATTTTCGGTTAATATTACCGATGGAAGATGTACAACCGTTCTAATCCGGTTGAAACGTCGATATATGCAATAAAAACAGAACTTCTCCCCTTTTCAATATCTTACTCAGTATTTTAACGAGAAACAAATAGATGATTGAAAATGAAGTATTTAAGGTTATTTTCTGATCAATTATGAGTTTGCATAATTTTTATCATATATTTAATGAATTAATAACAATAAACTGAAAACTTCACAAAAACGTGGAAAGACGGCAAAATATTGCCTAATTCGATGATATTTTGTTTTAAATCACATAAAGGAAAAGGGGATGATAAAGGTCAAAGTATTGCTAAATTCGACGATTTTTAGTACAAAACAAAATGCAAGAAAACTTGCTTAAAAATGCACAATTTGCGAAATTCTGAGATTTGAAGGCCAAATCACATATCGTGAGAAAACATGAAGTAGTATCGAAATATTGGTAAAAACGAATATATATACGTAAAATCACACTGCATGAATAACGTGAAAAAGTCACTATATTTGAGGATTTTAACTTCAAATCATAGAGCGAGGTTTTCGTATTATTTAGATCCAAGAAAAGGACATATGACAATGTTGTTTCAAATACAAATGATAAAAATCAATGTTTTCATTGGAATTAACTAAAAGGTTCCTGATTTTCCGTTTATGTTACCGATGGAAGATGTACACGTAAAACCGCTCTACTCCGGCTGAAACGTCGATATATGCTATAAAAACCGACTTCTCCCCTTTCCAATATCTTACTCAGTATTTTAACGATAAACAAATTGTTGATTGAAAATGAAATGTTTAAGGTTAATTTCTAATCAATTATGTGTTTGCATCATTTTTATCGTATATTTAATGAATACATAGCAATAAATTGAAAATTCACAAAAACGTGGAAAAACAGCAAAATATTGCCTAATTCGATGATATTTTGTTTATATCACATAACGGAAAAGGGAATGATGAACGTCAAAATATTGCTGAATTCGATGATTTTTAGTACGAACAAAATGCAAGAAAACTTGCTTAAAATGCAATATTATGCGAAAATCTGAGATTTGAAGGCCAAATTACATATCGTGATACTTCATGAAATAGTATCAAAATATTTGTAAAAATGAATATATTTACGTAATATCAAACTACATGAAAAACGTGAAAAAAGTCATTATTATACCAAATTTGAGGATTTTAACTTCGAATCATAAAGCGACGTTTCCTATTTTTTAGACCCTAGAAAAGACGTATAAAGATGTTGCTTCCAACACAAATGACAAAAATCAATGTGTTTTCATTAAAATTAACTAAAATGTTCCTGATTTTATGTTTATATTACCGATGGAAGATGTACAACCGTTCTAATCCGGTTGAAACGTCGATGTATGCAATAAAAACCAGAACTTCTCCCCTTTTCAATATCTTACTCAGTATTTTAACGAGAAACAAATAGATGATTGCAAATGAAGTATTTAAGGTTATTTTCTGATCAATTATGTGTTTGCATATTGTTATCGTATATTTAATGAATTATTAACAATAAACTGAAAATTCACAAAAACGTGGAAAGACGGCAAAATATTGCCTAATTCGATGATATTTTGTTTAAATCACATAAAGGAAAAGAGGATGATAAAGGTCAAAGTATTGCTAAATTCGACGATTTTTAGTACAAAACAAAATGCAAGAAAACTTGCTTAAAAATGCACAATTTGCGAAATTCTGCGATTTGAAGGCCAAATCACATATCGTGAGAAAACATGAAGTAGTATCGAAATATTGGTAAAAACGAATATATATACGTAAAATCACACTGCATGAATAACGTGAAAAAGTCACTATATTTGAGGATTTAAACTTCAAATCATAGAACGAGGTTTCGTATTATTTAGATCCAAGAAAAGACATATGACAATGTTGTTTCAAATACAAATGATAAAAATCAATGTTTCATTAGAATTAACTAAAATGTTCCTGATTTTCCGTTTATATTACCGATGGAAGATGTACACGTAAACCGCTCTACTCCGGCTGAAACGTCGATATATGCAATAAAAACAGAACTTCTCCCCTTTCCAATATCTTACTCAGTATTTTAACGAGAAACAAATAGTTGATTGAAAATGAAATGTTTAAGGTTAATTTCTAATCAATTATGTGTTTGCATAATTTTTATCGTATATTTAATGAATTAATAGCAATAAATTGAAAATTCACAAAAACGTGAAAAAAACAGCAAAATATTGCCTAATTCGATGATATTTTGTTTATATCACATAACGGAAAAAGGAATGATAAACGTCAAAATATTGCTGAATTCGATGATTTTTAGTACGAAACAAAATGTAAGAAAACTTGCTTAAAATGCAATATTATGCGAAAATCTGAGATTTGAAGGCCAAATTACATATCGTGATACTTCATGAAATAGTATCAAAATATTGGTAAAAATGAATATATTTACGTAATATCAAACTACATGAAAAACGTGAAAAAAGTCATTATTATACCATATATGAGGATTTTAACTTCGAATCATAAAGCGACGTTTCGTATTTTTTTAGACCCTAGAAAAGACGTATAAAGATTTTGCTTCCAACACAAATGACAAAAATCAATGTGTTTTCATTAAAATTAACTAAAATGATCCTGATTTTCGGTTAATATTACCGATGGAAGATGTACAACCGTTCTAATCCGGTTGAAACGTCGATAAACTTAAAAACAGAACTTCTCCCCTTTTCAATATCTTACTCAGTATTTTAACGAGAAACAAATAGATGATTGAAAATGAAGTATTTTAAGGTTATTTTCTGATCAATTATGTGTTTGCATAATTTTTATCGTATATTTAATGAATTAATAACAATAAACTGAAAATTCACAAAAACGTGGAAAGACGGAAAAAATTGCCTAATTCGATGATATTTTGTTTAAATCACTTAAAGGAAAAGGGGATGATAAAGGTCAAAATATTGCTAAATTCGACGATTTTTAGTACAAAACAAAATGCAAGAAAACTTGCTTAAAAATGCACAATTTGCGAAATTCTGAGATTTGAAGGCCAAATCACATATCGTGAGAAAACATGAAGTAGTATCGAAATATTGGTAAAAACGAATATATATACGTAAAATCACATTGCATGAATAACGTGAATAAAGTCACTATATTACCATATTTGAGGATTTTAACTTCAAATCATAGAGCGAGGTTTCGTATTATTTAGATCCAGGAAAAGACATATGACAATGTTGTTTCAAATACAAATGATAAAAATCAATGTGTTTTCATTAGAATTAACTAAAATGTTCCTGATTTTCCGTTTTATTAACGATGGAAGATGTACACGTAAAACCGCTCTAATCCGGCTGAACGTCGATATATGCAATAAAAACAGAACTTCTCCCCTTTCGAATATCTCACTCAGTATTTTAACGAGAACAAATTGTCGATTGAAAATGAAGTGTTTAAGGTTAATTTCTAATCAATTATGTGTTTGCATCATTTTTATCGTATTATAATGAATATTTTGACCGGTTGAAACGTCGATATATGCAATAAAAACAGAACTTCTCCCCTTTTAAAATATCTTACTCAGTATTTTAACGAGCAATAAATTGAAAATTCACAAAAACATGGAAAAACAGCAAAATATTGCCTAATTCGATGATATTTTGTTTATATCACATAACGGAAAAGGGAATGATAAACGTCAAAATATTGCTGAATTCGATGATTTTTAGTACGAAACAAAATGCAAGAAAACTTGCTTAAAATGCAATATTATGCGAAAATCTGAGATTTGAAGGCCAAATCACATATCGTAATACTGCATGAAATAGTATCAAAATATTGGTAAAATGAATATATTTACGTAATATCAAACTACATGAAAAACGTGAAAAAAATCATTATTATACCAAATTTGAGGATTTTAACTTCGAATCATAAAGCGACGTTTCGTATTTTTTAGACCCTAGAAAAGACGTATAAAGATGTTGCTTCCAACACAAATGACAAAAATCAATGTGTTTTCAAAAAAATAAACTAAAATGTTCCTGATTTTCGGTTTATATTACCGATGGAAGATGTACAACCGTTCTAATCCGGTTGAAACGTCGATATATGCAATAAAAACAGAACTTCTCCCCTTTTAAATATCTTACTCAGTATTTTAACGAGAAACAAATAGATGATTGAAAATGAAGTGTTTAAGGTTAATTTCTAATCAATTATGTGTTTGCATCATTTTTATCGTATATTTAATGAATTAATAACAATAAACTGAAAATTCACAAAAACGTGGAAAAAATGGCAAAATATTGTCTAATTCGATGATATTTTGTTTATATCACATAAAGGAAAATGGGATGATAAACGTCAAAATATTGCTGAATTCGATGATTTTTAGTACGAAACAAAATGCAAGAAAACTTGCTTAAAATGCAATATTATGCGAAAATCTAAGATATGAAGGCCAAATCACATATCGTGATACTACATGAAATAGTGTCGAAATATTGGTAAAAATGAATATATTTACGTAATAACAAACTACATGAAAAACGTGAAAAAGTCATTATTATGCCAAATTTGAGGATTTTAACTTCGAATCATAAAGCGACGTTTTGTATTTTTTAGACCCTAGAAAAGACGTATAAAGATGTTGCTTTAAATACAAATGATAAAAATCAATGTGTTTTCATTAGAAATAACTAAAATGTTCCTGATTTTCCGTTTATATTGCCGATAGAAGATGTACACGTAAAACCGTTCTAATCGGCTGAAACGTCGATATATGCAATAAAAACAGAACTTCTCCCCTTTCCAATATCTTACTCAGTATTTTAACGAGAACAAATAGATGATTGAAAATGAAGTATTTAAGGTTATTTTCTGATCAATTATGTGTTTGCATTATTTTTATCGTATATTTAATGAATTAATAACAATAAACTGAAAATTCACAAAAACGTGGAAAGACGGCAAAGTATTGCCTAATTCGATGATATTTTGTTTAAATCACATAAAGGAAAAGGGGATGATAAAGGTCAAAGTATTGCTAAATTCGACGCTTTTTAGTACAAAACAAAATGCAAGAAAACTTGCTTAAAAATGCACAATTTGCGAAATTCTGAGATATGAAGGCCAAATAACATATCGTGAGAAAACATGAAGTAGTATCGAAATATTGGTAAAAACGAATATATATACGTAAAATCACACTGCATGAATAACGTGAAAAAAGTCACTATATTTGAGGATTTTAACTTCAAATCATAGAGCGAGGTTCGTATTATTTAGATCCAAGAAAAGACATATGACAATGTTGTTTCAAATACAAATGATAAAAATCAATGTGTTTTCATTAGAATTACCTAAAATGTTCCTGATTTTCCGTTTATATTACCGATGGAAGATGTACACGTAAAACCGCTCTAATCCGGCTGAAACGTCGATATATGCAATAAAAACAGAACTTCTCCCCTTTTCAATATCTTACTCAGTATTTTAACGAGAAACAAATAGATGATTGAAAATGAAGTATTTAAGGTTATTTTCTGATCAATTATGTGTTTGCATAATTTTTATCGTATATTTAATGAATTAATAACAATAAACTAAAAATTCACAAAAACGTGGAAAGACGGAAAATATTGCCTAATTCGATGATATTTTGAAAAATCACTTAAAGGAAAAGGGGATGATAATGGTCAAAATATTGCTAAATTCGATGATTTTTAGAACAAAACAAAATGCAAGAAAACTTGCTTAAAAATGCAAAATTTGCGAAATTCTGAGATTTGAAGGCCAAATCACATATCGTGAGAAAACTTGAAGTAGTATCGAATATTGGTAAAAACGAATATATATACGTAAAATCACACTACATGAATAACGTGAAAAATGTCACTATATTACCATATTTGAGGATTTTAACTTCAAATCATAGAGCGAGGTTTCGTATTATTTAGATCCAAGAAAAGACATATGACAATGTTGTTTCCAATACAAATGATAAAAATCAATGTGTTTTCATTAGAATTAACTAAATGTTCCTGATTTTCCTTTATATTACCGATGGAAGATGTACACGTAAAAACCGCTCTACTCCGGCTGAAACGTCGACATATGCAATAAAAACAGAACTTCTCCCCTTTCCAATATCTTACTCAGTATTTTAACGAGAAACAAATAGTTGATTGAAAATGAAGTGTTTAAGGTTAATTTCTAATCAATTATGTGTTTGCATCATTTTTATCGTATATTTAATGAATCAAAAGCAATAAACTGAAAATACACAATAACGTGGAAAAACAACAAAATATTGGTCTAATTCGATGATATTTTGTTTATATCACATAAAGGAAAATGGGATGATAAACGTCAAAATATTGCTGAATTCGATGATTTTTAGTACGAAACAAAATGCAAGAAAACTTGCTTAAAATGCAATATTATGCGAAAATCTAAGATATGAAGGCCAAATCACATATCGTGATACTACATGAAATAGTGTCGAAATATTGGTAAAAATGAATATATTTACGTAATAACAAACTACATGAAAAACGTGAAAAGTCATTATTATGCCAAATTTGAGGATTTTAACTTCGAATCATAAAGCGACGTTTTGTATTTTTTAGACCCTAGAAAAGACGTATAAAGATGTTGCTTTAAATACAAATGATAAAATCAATGTGTTTTCATTAGAATTACCTAAAATGTTCCTGATTTTCCGTTTATATTACCGATGGAAGATGTACACGTAAAACCGCTCTAATCCGCTGAAACGTCGATATATGCAATAAAAACAGAACTTCTCCCCTTTTCAATATCTTACTCAGTATTTTAACGAGAAACAAATAGATGATTGGAAAATGAAGTATTTAAGGTTATTTTCTGATCAATTATGTGTTTGCATAATTTTTATCGTATATTTAATGAATTAATAACAATAAACTAAAAATTCACAAAAACGTGGGAAAGACGGAAAATATTGTCTAATTCGATGATATTTTGCTTAACTCACTTAAAGGAAAAGGGGATGATAATGGTCAAAATATTGCTAAATTCGATGATTTTTAGAACAAAACAAAATGCAAGAAAACTTGCTTAAAATGCAAAATTTGCGAAATTCTGAGATTTGAAGGCCAAATCACATATCGTGAGAAAACTTGAAGTAGTATCGAAATATTGGTAGAAACGAATATATATACGTAAAATCACACTACATGAATAACGTGAAAAATGTCACTATATTACCATATTTGAGGATTTTAACTTCAAATCATAGAGCGAGGTTTCGTATTATTTAGATCCAAGAAAAGACATATGACAATGTTATTTCAAATACAAATGATAAAAATCAATGTGTTTTCATTAGAATTAACTAAAATGTTCCTGATTTTCCTTTTATATTACCGATGGAAGATGTACACGTAAAACCGCTCTACTCCGGCTGAAACGTCGACATATGCAATAAAAACAGAACTTCTCCCCTTTCCAATATCTTACTCAGTATTTTAACGAGAAACAAATAGTTGATTGAAAATGAAGTGTTAAGGTTAATTTCTAATCAATTATGTGTTTGCATCATTTGTATCGTATATTTAATGAATCAAAAGCAATAAACTGAAAATACACAATAACGTGGAAAAACAACAAAATATTGTCTAATTCGATGATATTTTGTTTATATCACATAAAGGAAAATGGGATGATAAACGTCAAAATATTGCTGAATTCGATGATTTTTAGTACGAAACAATATGCAAGAAAACTTGCTTAAAATGCAATATTATGCGAAAATCTAAGATATGAAGGCCAAATCACATATCGTGATACTACATGAAATAGTGTCGAAATATTGGTAAAAATGAATATATTTACGTAATAACAAACTACATGAAAAACGTGAAAAGTCATTATTATGCCAAATTTGAGGATTTTAACTTCGAATCATAAAGCGACGTTTTGTATTTTTTAGACCCTAGAAAAGACGTATAAAGATGTTGCTTTAAATACAAATGATAAAAATCAATGTGTTTTCATTAGAAATAACTAAAATGTTCCTGATTTTCCGTTTATATTGCCGATAGAAGATGTACACGTAAAACCGCTCTAATCTGGCTGAAACGTCGATATATGCAATAAAAACAGAACTTCTCCCCTTTCCAATATCTTACTCAGTATTTTAACGAGAAACAAATAGATGATTGAAAATGAAGTATTTAAGGTTATTTTCTAATCAATTATGTGTTTGCATAATTTTTATCGTATATATAATGAATTAATAGCAATAAATTGAAATCTCACAAAAACGTGGAAAAACAGCAAAATATTGCCTAATTCGATGATATTTTGTTTATATCACATAACGGAAACAAAATAGTACATAGTACAAAAACAAAACAAAAACAATAGTACATAGTACAAAACAAAATGCAAGAAAACTTGCTTAAAAATGCACAATTTGCGAAATTCTGAGATTTAAAGGCCAAATCACATATCGTGAGAAAACATGAAGTAGTATCGAAATATTGGTAAAAACGAATATATATACGTAAAATCACACTGCATGAATAACGTGAAAAAAGTCAATATATTTGAGGATTTTAACTTCAAATCATAGAGCGAGGTTTCGTATTATTTAGATCCAAGAAAAGACATATGACAATGTTGTTTCAAATACAAATGATAAAAATCAATGTGTTTTCATTAGAATTACCTAAAATGTTCCTGATTTTCCGTTTATATTACCGATGGAAGATGTACACGTAAAACCGCTCTAATCCGGCTGAAACGTCGATATATGCAATAAAAACAGAACTTCTCCCCTTTCCAATATCTTACTCAGTATTTTAACGAGAAACAAATAGTTGAATGAAAATGAAGTGTTTAAGGTTAATTTCTAATCAATTATGTGTTTGCATCATTTTTATCGTATATATAATGAATTAATAGCAATAAATTGAAATCTCACAAAAACGTGGAAAAACAGCAAAATATTGCCTAATTCGATGATATTTTGTTTATATCACATAACGGAAAAGGGAATGATAAACGTCAAAATATTGCTGAATTCGATGATTTTTAGTACGAAACAAAATGCAAGAAAACTTGCTTAAAATGCCATATTATGCGAAAATCTGAGATTTGAAGGCCAAATCACATATCGTGATACTTCATGAAATAGTATAAAAATATTGGTAAAAATGAATATATTTACGTAATATCAAACTACATGAAAAACGGGAAAAAAGTCATTATTATACCAAATTTGAGGATTTTAACTTCGAATCATAAAGCGACGTTTCGTATTTTTTACACCCTAGAAAAGACGTATAAAGATGTTGCTTCCAACACAAATGACAAAAATCAATGTGTTTTTCATTAAAATTAACTAAAATGTTCCTGATTTTCGGTTTATATTACCGATGGAAGATGTACAACTGTTCTAATCCGGTTGAAACGTCGATATATGCAATAAAAACAGAACTTCTCCCCTTTTCAATATCTTACTCAGTATTTTAACGAGAAACAAATAGATGATTGAAAATGAAGTATTTAAGGTTATTTTCTGATCAATTATGTGTTTGCCTAATTTTTATCGTATATTTAATGAATTAATAACAATAAACTGAAAATTCACAAAAACGTGGAAAAACGGCAAAATATTGCCTAATTCGATGATATTTTCTTTAAATCACATGAAGGAAAAGGGGATGATAAAGGTCAAAGTATTGCTAAATTCGACGATTTTTAGTACAAAACAAAATGCAAGAAAACTTGCTTAAAAATGCACAATTTGCGAAATTCTGAGATTTGAAGGCCAAATCACATATCGTGAGAAAACATGAAGTAGTATCGAAATATTGGTAAAAACGAATATATATACGTAAAATCACACTGCATGAATAACGTGAAAAAGTCACTATATTACCATATTTGAGGATTTTAACTTCAAATCATAGAGTGAGGTTTCGTATTATTTAGATCCAAGAAAAGACATATGACAAAGTTGATTCAAATACAAATTATAAAAATCAATGTGTTTTCATTAGAATTAAGTAAAATGTTAGCGATTTTCCGTTTATATTACCGATGGAAGATGTACACGTAAAACCGCTATACTCCGGCTGAAACGTCGATATATGCAATAAAAACAGAACTTCTCCCCTTTCCAATATCTTACTCAGTATTTTAACGAGAAACAAATAGTTGATTGAAAATGAAGTGTTTAAGGTTAATTTCTAATCAATTATGTGTTTGCATCATTTTTATCGTATATTTAATGAATCAAAAGCAATAAACTGAAAATACACAATAACGTGGAAAAACAACAAAATATTGTCTAATTCGATGATATTTTGTTTATATCACATAGAGGAAAAGGGGATGATAAACGTCAAAATATTGCTGAATTCGATGATTTTTAGTACGAAACAAAATGCAAGAAAACTTGCTTAAAATGCAATATTATGCGAAAATCTAAGATATGAAGGCCAAATCACATATCGTGATACTACATGAAATAGTGTCGAAATATTGGTAAAAATGAATATATTTACGTAATAACAAACTACATGAAAAACGTGAAAAGTCATTATTATGCCAAATTTGAGGATTTTAACTTCGAATCATAAAGCGACGTTTTGTATTTTTTAGACCCTAGAAAAGACGTATAAAGATGTTGCTTTAAATACAAATGATAAAAATCAATGTGTTTTCATTAGAATTACCTAAAATGTTCCTGATTTTCCGTTTATATTACCGATGGAAGATGTACACGTAAAACCGCTCTAATCCGGCTGAAACGTCGATATATGCAATAAAAACAGAACTTCTCCCCTTTTCAATATCTTACTCAGTATTTTAACGAGAAACAAATAGATGATTGAAAATGAAGTATTTAAGGTTATTTTCTGATCAATTATGTGTTTGCATAATTTTTATCGTATATTTAATGAATTAATAACAATAAACTAAAAATTCACAAAAACGTGGAAAGACGGAAAATATTGTCTAATTCGATGATATTTTGCTTAAATCACTTAAAGGAAAAGGGGATGATAATGGTCAAAATATTGCTAAATTCGATGATTTTTAGAACAAAACAAAATGCAAGAAAACTTGCTTAAAAATGCAAAATTTGCGAAATTCTGAGATTTGAAGGCCAAATCACATATCGTGAGAAAACTTGAAGTAGTATCGAAATATTGGTAGAAACGAATATATATACGTAAAATCACACTACATGAATAACGTGAAAAATGTCACTATATTACCATATTTGAGGATTTTAACTTCAAATCATAGAGCGAGGTTTCGTATTATTTAGATCCAAGAAAAGACATATGACAATGTTATTTCAAATACAAATGATAAAAATCAATGTGTTTTCATTAGAATTAACTAAAATGTTCCTGATTTTCCTTTTATATTACCGATGGAAGATGTACACGTAAAACCGCTCTACTCCGGCTGAAACGTCGACATATGCAATAAAAACAGAACTTCTCCCCTTTCCAATATCTTACTCAGTATTTTAACGAGAAACAAATAGTTGATTGAAAATGAAGTGTTTAAGGTTAATTTCTAATCAATTATGTGTTTGCATCATTTGTATCGTATATTTAATGAATCAAAAGCAATAAACTGAAAATACACAATAACGTGGAAAAACAACAAAATATTGTCTAATTCGATGATATTTTGTTTATATCACATAAAGGAAAATGGGATGATAAACGTCAAAATATTGCTGAATTCGATGATTTTTAGTACGAAACAATATGCAAGAAAACTTGCTTAAAATGCAATATTATGCGAAAATCTAAGATATGAAGGCCAAATCACATATCGTGATACTACATGAAATAGTGTCGAAATATTGGTAAAAATGAATATATTTACGTAATAACAAACTACATGAAAAACGTGAAAAGTCATTATTATGCCAAATTTGAGGATTTTAACTTCGAATCATAAAGCGACGTTTTGTATTTTTTAGACCCTAGAAAAGACGTATAAAGATGTTGCTTTAAATACAAATGATAAAAATCAATGTGTTTTCATTAGAAATAACTAAAATGTTCCTGATTTTCCGTTTATATTGCCGATAGAAGATGTACACGTAAAACCGCTCTAATCTGGCTGAAACGTCGATATATGCAATAAAAACAGAACTTCTCCCCTTTCCAATATCTTACTCAGTATTTTAACGAGAAACAAATAGATGATTGAAAATGAAGTATTTAAGGTTATTTTCTAATCAATTATGTGTTTGCATAATTTTTATCGTATATATAATGAATTAATAGCAATAAATTGAAATCTCACAAAAACGTGGAAAAACAGCAAAATATTGCCTAATTCGATGATATTTTGTTTATATCACATAACGGAAACAAAATAGTACATAGTACAAAAACAAAACAAAAACAATAGTACATAGTACAAAACAAAATGCAAGAAAACTTGCTTAAAAATGCACAATTTGCGAAATTCTGAGATTTAAAGGCCAAATCACATATCGTGAGAAAACATGAAGTAGTATCGAAATATTGGTAAAAACGAATATATATACGTAAAATCACACTGCATGAATAACGTGAAAAAAGTCACTATATTTGAGGATTTTAACTTCAAATCATAGAGCGAGGTTTCGTATTATTTAGATCCAAGAAAAGACATATGACAATGTTGTTTCAAATACAAATGATAAAAATCAATGTGTTTTCATTAGAATTACCTAAAATGTTCCTGATTTTCCGTTTATATTACCGATGGAAGATGTACACGTAAAACCGCTCTAATCCGGCTGAAACGTCGATATATGCAATAAAAACAGAACTTCTCCCCTTTCCAATATCTTACTCAGTATTTTAACGAGAAACAAATAGTTGAATGAAAATGAAGTGTTTAAGGTTAATTTCTAATCAATTATGTGTTTGCATCATTTTTATCGTATATATAATGAATTAATAGCAATAAATTGAAATCTCACAAAAACGTGGAAAAACAGCAAAATATTGCCTAATTCGATGATATTTTGTTTATATCACATAACGGAAAAGGGAATGATAAACGTCAAAATATTGCTGAATTCGATGATTTTTAGTACGAAACAAAATGCAAGAAAACTTGCTTAAAATGCCATATTATGCGAAAATCTGAGATTTGAAGGCCAAATCACATATCGTGATACTTCATGAAATAGTATAAAAATATTGGTAAAAATGAATATATTTACGTAATATCAAACTACATGAAAAACGGGAAAAAAGTCATTATTATACCAAATTTGAGGATTTTAACTTCGAATCATAAAGCGACGTTTCGTATTTTTTACACCCTAGAAAAGACGTATAAAGATGTTGCTTCCAACACAAATGACAAAAATCAATGTGTTTTCATTAAAATTAACTAAAATGTTCCTGATTTTCGGTTTATATTACCGATGGAAGATGTACAACTGTTCTAATCCGGTTGAAACGTCGATATATGCAATAAAAACAGAACTTCTCCCCTTTTCAATATCTTACTCAGTATTTTAACGAGAAACAAATAGATGATTGAAAATGAAGTATTTAAGGTTATTTTCTGATCAATTATGTGTTTGCCTAATTTTTATCGTATATTTAATGAATTAATAACAATAAACTGAAAATTCACAAAAACGTGGAAAAACGGCAAAATATTGCCTAATTCGATGATATTTTCTTTAAATCACATGAAGGAAAAGGGGATGATAAAGGTCAAAGTATTGCTAAATTCGACGATTTTTAGTACAAAACAAAATGCAAGAAAACTTGCTTAAAAATGCACAATTTGCGAAATTCTGAGATTTGAAGGCCAAATCACATATCGTGAGAAAACATGAAGTAGTATCGAAATATTGGTAAAAACGAATATATATACGTAAAATCACACTGCATGAATAACGTGAAAAAGTCACTATATTACCATATTTGAGGATTTTAACTTCAAATCATAGAGTGAGGTTTCGTATTATTTAGATCCAAGAAAAGACATATGACAAAGTTGATTCAAATACAAATTATAAAAATCAATGTGTTTTCATTAGAATTAAGTAAAATGTTAGCGATTTTCCGTTTATATTACCGATGGAAGATGTACACGTAAAACCGCTATACTCCGGCTGAAACGTCGATATATGCAATAAAAACAGAACTTCTCCCCTTTCCAATATCTTACTCAGTATTTTAACGAGAAACAAATAGTTGATTGAAAATGAAGTGTTTAAGGTTAATTTCTAATCAATTATGTGTTTGCATCATTTTTATCGTATATTTAATGAATCAAAAGCAATAAACTGAAAATACACAATAACGTGGAAAAACAACAAAATATTGTCTAATTCGATGATATTTTGTTTATATCACATAGAGGAAAAGGGGATGATAAACGTCAAAATATTGCTGAATTCGATGATTTTTAGTACGAAACAAAATGCAAGAAAACTTGCTTAAAATGCAATATTATGCGAAAATCTAAGATATGAAGGCCAAATCACATATCGTGATACTACATGAAATAGTGTCGAAATATTGGTAAAAATGAATATATTTACGTAATAACAAACTACATGAAAAACGTGAAAAGTCATTATTATGCCAAATTTGAGGATTTTAACTTCGAATCATAAAGCGACGTTTTGTATTTTTTAGACCCTAGAAAAGACGTATAAAGATGTTGCTTTAAATACAAATGATAAAAATCAATGTGTTTTCATTAGAATTACCTAAAATGTTCCTGATTTTCCGTTTATATTACCGATGGAAGATGTACACGTAAAACCGCTCTAATCCGGCTGAAACGTCGATATATGCAATAAAAACAGAACTTCTCCCCTTTTCAATATCTTACTCAGTATTTTAACGAGAAACAAATAGATGATTGAAAATGAAGTATTTAAGGTTATTTTCTGATCAATTATGTGTTTGCATAATTTTTATCGTATATTTAATGAATTAATAACAATAAACTAAAAATTCACAAAAACGTGGAAAGACGGAAAATATTGTCTAATTCGATGATATTTTGCTTAAATCACTTAAAGGAAAAGGGGATGATAATGGTCAAAATATTGCTAAATTCGATGATTTTTAGAACAAAACAAAATGCAAGAAAACTTGCTTAAAAATGCAAAATTTGCGAAATTCTGAGATTTGAAGGCCAAATCACATATCGTGAGAAAACTTGAAGTAGTATCGAAATATTGGTAGAAACGAATATATATACGTAAAATCACACTACATGAATAACGTGAAAAATGTCACTATATTACCATATTTGAGGATTTTAACTTCAAATCATAGAGCGAGGTTTCGTATTATTTAGATCCAAGAAAAGACATATGACAATGTTATTTCAAATACAAATGATAAAAATCAATGTGTTTTCATTAGAATTAACTAAAATGTTCCTGATTTTCCTTTTATATTACCGATGGAAGATGTACACGTAAAACCGCTCTACTCCGGCTGAAACGTCGACATATGCAATAAAAACAGAACTTCTCCCCTTTCCAATATCTTACTCAGTATTTTAACGAGAAACAAATAGTTGATTGAAAATGAAGTGTTTAAGGTTAATTTCTAATCAATTATGTGTTTGCATCATTTGTATCGTATATTTAATGAATCAAAAGCAATAAACTGAAAATACACAATAACGTGGAAAAACAACAAAATATTGTCTAATTCGATGATATTTTGTTTATATCACATAAAGGAAAATGGGATGATAAACGTCAAAATATTGCTGAATTCGATGATTTTTAGTACGAAACAATATGCAAGAAAACTTGCTTAAAATGCAATATTATGCGAAAATCTAAGATATGAAGGCCAAATCACATATCGTGATACTACATGAAATAGTGTCGAAATATTGGTAAAAATGAATATATTTACGTAATAACAAACTACATGAAAAACGTGAAAAGTCATTATTATGCCAAATTTGAGGATTTTAACTTCGAATCATAAAGCGACGTTTTGTATTTTTTAGACCCTAGAAAAGACGTATAAAGATGTTGCTTTAAATACAAATGATAAAAATCAATGTGTTTTCATTAGAAATAACTAAAATGTTCCTGATTTTCCGTTTATATTGCCGATAGAAGATGTACACGTAAAACCGCTCTAATCTGGCTGAAACGTCGATATATGCAATAAAAACAGAACTTCTCCCCTTTCCAATATCTTACTCAGTATTTTAACGAGAAACAAATAGATGATTGAAAATGAAGTATTTAAGGTTATTTTCTAATCAATTATGTGTTTGCATAATTTTTATCGTATATATAATGAATTAATAGCAATAAATTGAAATCTCACAAAAACGTGGAAAAACAGCAAAATATTGCCTAATTCGATGATATTTTGTTTATATCACATAACGGAAACAAAATAGTACATAGTACAAAAACAAAACAAAAACAATAGTACATAGTACAAAACAAAATGCAAGAAAACTTGCTTAAAAATGCACAATTTGCGAAATTCTGAGATTTAAAGGCCAAATCACATATCGTGAGAAAACATGAAGTAGTATCGAAATATTGGTAAAAACGAATATATATACGTAAAATCACACTGCATGAATAACGTGAAAAAAGTCACTATATTTGAGGATTTTAACTTCAAATCATAGAGCGAGGTTTCGTATTATTTAGATCCAAGAAAAGACATATGACAATGTTGTTTCAAATACAAATGATAAAAATCAATGTGTTTTCATTAGAATTACCTAAAATGTTCCTGATTTTCCGTTTATATTACCGATGGAAGATGTACACGTAAAACCGCTCTAATCCGGCTGAAACGTCGATATATGCAATAAAAACAGAACTTCTCCCCTTTCCAATATCTTACTCAGTATTTTAACGAGAAACAAATAGTTGAATGAAAATGAAGTGTTTAAGGTTAATTTCTAATCAATTATGTGTTTGCATCATTTTTATCGTATATATAATGAATTAATAGCAATAAATTGAAATCTCACAAAAACGTGGAAAAACAGCAAAATATTGCCTAATTCGATGATATTTTGTTTATATCACATAACGGAAAAGGGAATGATAAACGTCAAAATATTGCTGAATTCGATGATTTTTAGTACGAAACAAAATGCAAGAAAACTTGCTTAAAATGCCATATTATGCGAAAATCTGAGATTTGAAGGCCAAATCACATATCGTGATACTTCATGAAATAGTATAAAAATATTGGTAAAAATGAATATATTTACGTAATATCAAACTACATGAAAAACGGGAAAAAAGTCATTATTATACCAAATTTGAGGATTTTAACTTCGAATCATAAAGCGACGTTTCGTATTTTTTACACCCTAGAAAAGACGTATAAAGATGTTGCTTCCAACACAAATGACAAAAATCAATGTGTTTTCATTAAAATTAACTAAAATGTTCCTGATTTTCGGTTTATATTACCGATGGAAGATGTACAACTGTTCTAATCCGGTTGAAACGTCGATATATGCAATAAAAACAGAACTTCTCCCCTTTTCAATATCTTACTCAGTATTTTAACGAGAAACAAATAGATGATTGAAAATGAAGTATTTAAGGTTATTTTCTGATCAATTATGTGTTTGCCTAATTTTTATCGTATATTTAATGAATTAATAACAATAAACTGAAAATTCACAAAAACGTGGAAAAACGGCAAAATATTGCCTAATTCGATGATATTTTCTTTAAATCACATGAAGGAAAAGGGGATGATAAAGGTCAAAGTATTGCTAAATTCGACGATTTTTAGTACAAAACAAAATGCAAGAAAACTTGCTTAAAAATGCACAATTTGCGAAATTCTGAGATTTGAAGGCCAAATCACATATCGTGAGAAAACATGAAGTAGTATCGAAATATTGGTAAAAACGAATATATATACGTAAAATCACACTGCATGAATAACGTGAAAAAGTCACTATATTACCATATTTGAGGATTTTAACTTCAAATCATAGAGTGAGGTTTCGTATTATTTAGATCCAAGAAAAGACATATGACAAAGTTGATTCAAATACAAATTATAAAAATCAATGTGTTTTCATTAGAATTAAGTAAAATGTTAGCGATTTTCCGTTTATATTACCGATGGAAGATGTACACGTAAAACCGCTATACTCCGGCTGAAACGTCGATATATGCAATAAAAACAGAACTTCTCCCCTTTCCAATATCTTACTCAGTATTTTAACGAGAAACAAATAGTTGATTGAAAATGAAGTGTTTAAGGTTAATTTCTAATCAATTATGTGTTTGCATCATTTTTATCGTATATTTAATGAATCAAAAGCAATAAACTGAAAATACACAATAACGTGGAAAAACAACAAAATATTGTCTAATTCGATGATATTTTGTTTATATCACATAGAGGAAAAGGGGATGATAAACGTCAAAATATTGCTGAATTCGATGATTTTTAGTACGAAACAAAATGCAAGAAAACTTGCTTAAAATGCAATATTATGCGAAAATCTAAGATATGAAGGCCAAATCACATATCGTGATACTACATGAAATAGTGTCGAAATATTGGTAAAAATGAATATATTTACGTAATAACAAACTACATGAAAAACGTGAAAAGTCATTATTATGCCAAATTTGAGGATTTTAACTTCGAATCATAAAGCGACGTTTTGTATTTTTTAGACCCTAGAAAAGACGTATAAAGATGTTGCTTTAAATACAAATGATAAAAATCAATGTGTTTTCATTAGAATTACCTAAAATGTTCCTGATTTTCCGTTTATATTACCGATGGAAGATGTACACGTAAAACCGCTCTAATCCGGCTGAAACGTCGATATATGCAATAAAAACAGAACTTCTCCCCTTTTCAATATCTTACTCAGTATTTTAACGAGAAACAAATAGATGATTGAAAATGAAGTATTTAAGGTTATTTTCTGATCAATTATGTGTTTGCATAATTTTTATCGTATATTTAATGAATTAATAACAATAAACTAAAAATTCACAAAAACGTGGAAAGACGGAAAATATTGTCTAATTCGATGATATTTTGCTTAAATCACTTAAAGGAAAAGGGGATGATAATGGTCAAAATATTGCTAAATTCGATGATTTTTAGAACAAAACAAAATGCAAGAAAACTTGCTTAAAAATGCAAAATTTGCGAAATTCTGAGATTTGAAGGCCAAATCACATATCGTGAGAAAACTTGAAGTAGTATCGAAATATTGGTAGAAACGAATATATATACGTAAAATCACACTACATGAATAACGTGAAAAATGTCACTATATTACCATATTTGAGGATTTTAACTTCAAATCATAGAGCGAGGTTTCGTATTATTTAGATCCAAGAAAAGACATATGACAATGTTATTTCAAATACAAATGATAAAAATCAATGTGTTTTCATTAGAATTAACTAAAATGTTCCTGATTTTCCTTTTATATTACCGATGGAAGATGTACACGTAAAACCGCTCTACTCCGGCTGAAACGTCGACATATGCAATAAAAACAGAACTTCTCCCCTTTCCAATATCTTACTCAGTATTTTAACGAGAAACAAATAGTTGATTGAAAATGAAGTGTTTAAGGTTAATTTCTAATCAATTATGTGTTTGCATCATTTGTATCGTATATTTAATGAATCAAAAGCAATAAACTGAAAATACACAATAACGTGGAAAAACAACAAAATATTGTCTAATTCGATGATATTTTGTTTATATCACATAAAGGAAAATGGGATGATAAACGTCAAAATATTGCTGAATTCGATGATTTTTAGTACGAAACAATATGCAAGAAAACTTGCTTAAAATGCAATATTATGCGAAAATCTAAGATATGAAGGCCAAATCACATATCGTGATACTACATGAAATAGTGTCGAAATATTGGTAAAAATGAATATATTTACGTAATAACAAACTACATGAAAAACGTGAAAAGTCATTATTATGCCAAATTTGAGGATTTTAACTTCGAATCATAAAGCGACGTTTTGTATTTTTTAGACCCTAGAAAAGACGTATAAAGATGTTGCTTTAAATACAAATGATAAAAATCAATGTGTTTTCATTAGAAATAACTAAAATGTTCCTGATTTTCCGTTTATATTGCCGATAGAAGATGTACACGTAAAACCGCTCTAATCTGGCTGAAACGTCGATATATGCAATAAAAACAGAACTTCTCCCCTTTCCAATATCTTACTCAGTATTTTAACGAGAAACAAATAGATGATTGAAAATGAAGTATTTAAGGTTATTTTCTAATCAATTATGTGTTTGCATAATTTTTATCGTATATATAATGAATTAATAGCAATAAATTGAAATCTCACAAAAACGTGGAAAAACAGCAAAATATTGCCTAATTCGATGATATTTTGTTTATATCACATAACGGAAACAAAATAGTACATAGTACAAAAACAAAACAAAAACAATAGTACATAGTACAAAACAAAATGCAAGAAAACTTGCTTAAAAATGCACAATTTGCGAAATTCTGAGATTTAAAGGCCAAATCACATATCGTGAGAAAACATGAAGTAGTATCGAAATATTGGTAAAAACGAATATATATACGTAAAATCACACTGCATGAATAACGTGAAAAAAGTCACTATATTTGAGGATTTTAACTTCAAATCATAGAGCGAGGTTTCGTATTATTTAGATCCAAGAAAAGACATATGACAATGTTGTTTCAAATACAAATGATAAAAATCAATGTGTTTTCATTAGAATTACCTAAAATGTTCCTGATTTTCCGTTTATATTACCGATGGAAGATGTACACGTAAAACCGCTCTAATCCGGCTGAAACGTCGATATATGCAATAAAAACAGAACTTCTCCCCTTTCCAATATCTTACTCAGTATTTTAACGAGAAACAAATAGTTGAATGAAAATGAAGTGTTTAAGGTTAATTTCTAATCAATTATGTGTTTGCATCATTTTTATCGTATATATAATGAATTAATAGCAATAAATTGAAATCTCACAAAAACGTGGAAAAACAGCAAAATATTGCCTAATTCGATGATATTTTGTTTATATCACATAACGGAAAAGGGAATGATAAACGTCAAAATATTGCTGAATTCGATGATTTTTAGTACGAAACAAAATGCAAGAAAACTTGCTTAAAATGCCATATTATGCGAAAATCTGAGATTTGAAGGCCAAATCACATATCGTGATACTTCATGAAATAGTATAAAAATATTGGTAAAAATGAATATATTTACGTAATATCAAACTACATGAAAAACGGGAAAAAAGTCATTATTATACCAAATTTGAGGATTTTAACTTCGAATCATAAAGCGACGTTTCGTATTTTTTACACCCTAGAAAAGACGTATAAAGATGTTGCTTCCAACACAAATGACAAAAATCAATGTGTTTTCATTAAAATTAACTAAAATGTTCCTGATTTTCGGTTTATATTACCGATGGAAGATGTACAACTGTTCTAATCCGGTTGAAACGTCGATATATGCAATAAAAACAGAACTTCTCCCCTTTTCAATATCTTACTCAGTATTTTAACGAGAAACAAATAGATGATTGAAAATGAAGTATTTAAGGTTATTTTCTGATCAATTATGTGTTTGCCTAATTTTTATCGTATATTTAATGAATTAATAACAATAAACTGAAAATTCACAAAAACGTGGAAAAACGGCAAAATATTGCCTAATTCGATGATATTTTCTTTAAATCACATGAAGGAAAAGGGGATGATAAAGGTCAAAGTATTGCTAAATTCGACGATTTTTAGTACAAAACAAAATGCAAGAAAACTTGCTTAAAAATGCACAATTTGCGAAATTCTGAGATTTGAAGGCCAAATCACATATCGTGAGAAAACATGAAGTAGTATCGAAATATTGGTAAAAACGAATATATATACGTAAAATCACACTGCATGAATAACGTGAAAAAGTCACTATATTACCATATTTGAGGATTTTAACTTCAAATCATAGAGTGAGGTTTCGTATTATTTAGATCCAAGAAAAGACATATGACAAAGTTGATTCAAATACAAATTATAAAAATCAATGTGTTTTCATTAGAATTAAGTAAAATGTTAGCGATTTTCCGTTTATATTACCGATGGAAGATGTACACGTAAAACCGCTATACTCCGGCTGAAACGTCGATATATGCAATAAAAACAGAACTTCTCCCCTTTCCAATATCTTACTCAGTATTTTAACGAGAAACAAATAGTTGATTGAAAATGAAGTGTTTAAGGTTAATTTCTAATCAATTATGTGTTTGCATCATTTTTATCGTATATTTAATGAATCAAAAGCAATAAACTGAAAATACACAATAACGTGGAAAAACAACAAAATATTGTCTAATTCGATGATATTTTGTTTATATCACATAGAGGAAAAGGGGATGATAAACGTCAAAATATTGCTGAATTCGATGATTTTTAGTACGAAACAAAATGCAAGAAAACTTGCTTAAAATGCAATATTATGCGAAAATCTAAGATATGAAGGCCAAATCACATATCGTGATACTACATGAAATAGTGTCGAAATATTGGTAAAAATGAATATATTTACGTAATAACAAACTACATGAAAAACGTGAAAAGTCATTATTATGCCAAATTTGAGGATTTTAACTTCGAATCATAAAGCGACGTTTTGTATTTTTTAGACCCTAGAAAAGACGTATAAAGATGTTGCTTTAAATACAAATGATAAAAATCAATGTGTTTTCATTAGAATTACCTAAAATGTTCCTGATTTTCCGTTTATATTACCGATGGAAGATGTACACGTAAAACCGCTCTAATCCGGCTGAAACGTCGATATATGCAATAAAAACAGAACTTCTCCCCTTTTCAATATCTTACTCAGTATTTTAACGAGAAACAAATAGATGATTGAAAATGAAGTATTTAAGGTTATTTTCTGATCAATTATGTGTTTGCATAATTTTTATCGTATATTTAATGAATTAATAACAATAAACTAAAAATTCACAAAAACGTGGAAAGACGGAAAATATTGTCTAATTCGATGATATTTTGCTTAAATCACTTAAAGGAAAAGGGGATGATAATGGTCAAAATATTGCTAAATTCGATGATTTTTAGAACAAAACAAAATGCAAGAAAACTTGCTTAAAAATGCAAAATTTGCGAAATTCTGAGATTTGAAGGCCAAATCACATATCGTGAGAAAACTTGAAGTAGTATCGAAATATTGGTAGAAACGAATATATATACGTAAAATCACACTACATGAATAACGTGAAAAATGTCACTATATTACCATATTTGAGGATTTTAACTTCAAATCATAGAGCGAGGTTTCGTATTATTTAGATCCAAGAAAAGACATATGACAATGTTATTTCAAATACAAATGATAAAAATCAATGTGTTTTCATTAGAATTAACTAAAATGTTCCTGATTTTCCTTTTATATTACCGATGGAAGATGTACACGTAAAACCGCTCTACTCCGGCTGAAACGTCGACATATGCAATAAAAACAGAACTTCTCCCCTTTCCAATATCTTACTCAGTATTTTAACGAGAAACAAATAGTTGATTGAAAATGAAGTGTTTAAGGTTAATTTCTAATCAATTATGTGTTTGCATCATTTGTATCGTATATTTAATGAATCAAAAGCAATAAACTGAAAATACACAATAACGTGGAAAAACAACAAAATATTGTCTAATTCGATGATATTTTTTTTATATCACATAAAGGAAAATGGGATGATAAACGTCAAAATATTGCTGAATTCGATGATTTTTAGTACGAAACAATATGCAAGAAAACTTGCTTAAAATGCAATATTATGCGAAAATCTAAGATATGAAGGCCAAATCACATATCGTGATACTACATGAAATAGTGTCGAAATATTGGTAAAAATGAATATATTTACGTAATAACAAACTACATGAAAAACGTGAAAAGTCATTATTATGCCAAATTTGAGGATTTTAACTTCGAATCATAAAGCGACGTTTTGTATTTTTTAGACCCTAGAAAAGACGTATAAAGATGTTGCTTTAAATACAAATGATAAAAATCAATGTGTTTTCATTAGAAATAACTAAAATGTTCCTGATTTTCCGTTTATATTGCCGATAGAAGATGTACACGTAAAACCGCTCTAATCTGGCTGAAACGTCGATATATGCAATAAAAACAGAACTTCTCCCCTTTCCAATATCTTACTCAGTATTTTAACGAGAAACAAATAGATGATTGAAAATGAAGTATTTAAGGTTATTTTCTAATCAATTATGTGTTTGCATAATTTTTATCGTATATATAATGAATTAATAGCAATAAATTGAAATCTCACAAAAACGTGGAAAAACAGCAAAATATTGCCTAATTCGATGATATTTTGTTTATATCACATAACGGAAACAAAATAGTACATAGTACAAAAACAAAACAAAAACAATAGTACATAGTACAAAACAAAATGCAAGAAAACTTGCTTAAAAATGCACAATTTGCGAAATTCTGAGATTTAAAGGCCAAATCACATATCGTGAGAAAACATGAAGTAGTATCGAAATATTGGTAAAAACGAATATATATACGTAAAATCACACTGCATGAATAACGTGAAAAAAGTCACTATATTTGAGGATTTTAACTTCAAATCATAGAGCGAGGTTTCGTATTATTTAGATCCAAGAAAAGACATATGACAATGTTGTTTCAAATACAAATGATAAAAATCAATGTGTTTTCATTAGAATTACCTAAAATGTTCCTGATTTTCCGTTTATATTACCGATGGAAGATGTACACGTAAAACCGCTCTAATCCGGCTGAAACGTCGATATATGCAATAAAAACAGAACTTCTCCCCTTTCCAATATCTTACTCAGTATTTTAACGAGAAACAAATAGTTGAATGAAAATGAAGTGTTTAAGGTTAATTTCTAATCAATTATGTGTTTGCATCATTTTTATCGTATATATAATGAATTAATAGCAATAAATTGAAATCTCACAAAAACGTGGAAAAACAGCAAAATATTGCCTAATTCGATGATATTTTGTTTATATCACATAACGGAAAAGGGAATGATAAACGTCAAAATATTGCTGAATTCGATGATTTTTAGTACGAAACAAAATGCAAGAAAACTTGCTTAAAATGCCATATTATGCGAAAATCTGAGATTTGAAGGCCAAATCACATATCGTGATACTTCATGAAATAGTATAAAAATATTGGTAAAAATGAATATATTTACGTAATATCAAACTACATGAAAAACGGGAAAAAAGTCATTATTATACCAAATTTGAGGATTTTAACTTCGAATCATAAAGCGACGTTTCGTATTTTTTACACCCTAGAAAAGACGTATAAAGATGTTGCTTCCAACACAAATGACAAAAATCAATGTGTTTTCATTAAAATTAACTAAAATGTTCCTGATTTTCGGTTTATATTACCGATGGAAGATGTACAACTGTTCTAATCCGGTTGAAACGTCGATATATGCAATAAAAACAGAACTTCTCCCCTTTTCAATATCTTACTCAGTATTTTAACGAGAAACAAATAGATGATTGAAAATGAAGTATTTAAGGTTATTTTCTGATCAATTATGTGTTTGCCGAATTTTTATCGTATATTTAATGAATTAATAACAATAAACTGAAAATTCACAAAAACGTGGAAAAACGGCAAAATATTGCCTAATTCGATGATATTTTCTTTAAATCACATGAAGGAAAAGGGGATGATAAAGGTCAAAGTATTGCTAAATTCGACGATTTTTAGTACAAAACAAAATGCAAGAAAACTTGCTTAAAAATGCACAATTTGCGAAATTCTGAGATTTGAAGGCCAAATCACATATCGTGAGAAAACATGAAGTAGTATCGAAATATTGGTAAAAACGAATATATATACGTAAAATCACACTGCATGAATAACGTGAAAAAGTCACTATATTACCATATTTGAGGATTTTAACTTCAAATCATTGAGTGAGGTTTCGTATTATTTAGATCCAAGAAAAGACATATGACAAAGTTGATTCAAATACAAATTATAAAAATCAATGTGTTTTCATTAGAATTAAGTAAAATGTTAGCGATTTTCCGTTTATATTACCGATGGAAGATGTACACGTAAAACCGCTATACTCCGGCTGAAACGTCGATATATGCAATAAAAACAGAACTTCTCCCCTTTCCAATATCTTACTCAGTATTTTAACGAGAAACAAATAGTTGATTGAAAATGAAGTGTTTAAGGTTAATTTCTAATCAATTATGTGTTTGCATCATTTTTATCGTATATTTAATGAATCAAAAGCAATAAACTGAAAATACACAATAACGTGGAAAAACAACAAAATATTGTCTAATTCGATGATATTTTGTTTATATCACATAGAGGAAAAGGGGATGATAAACGTCAAAATATTGCTGAATTCGATGATTTTTAGTACGAAACAAAATGCAAGAAAACTTGCTTAAAATGCAATATTATGCGAAAATCTAAGATATGAAGGCCAAATGACATATCGTGATACTACATGAAATAGTGTCGAAATATTGGTAAAAATGAATATATATACGTAATAAAAAACTACATGAAAAACGTGAAAAAGTCATTATTATGCCAAATTTGAGGATTTTAACTTCGAATCATAAAGCGACGTTTCGTATTTTTTAGACCCTAGAAAAGACGTATAAAGATGTTGCTTTAAATACAAATGATAAAAATCAATGTGTTTTCATTAAACTTAACTAAAATGTTCCTGATTTTCGGTTTATATTACCGATGGAAGATGTACACGTAAAACCGTTCTAATTCGGCTGAAACGTCGATATATGCAATAAAAACAGAACTTCTCCCCTTTTAAATATCTTACTTAGTATTTTAACGAGAAACAAATAGATGATTGAAAATGAAGTATTTAAGGTTATTTTCTGATCAATTATGTGTTTGCATAATTTTTATCGCATATTTAATGAGTTAATAACAATAAACTGAAAATTCACAAAAACGTGGAAAACGGCAAAATATTGCCTAATTCGATGATATTTTGTTTAAATCGCTTAAAGGAAAAGGGGATGATAAAGGTCAAAATATTGCTAAATTCGATGATTTTTAGTACAAAACAAAATGCAAGAAAACTTGCTTAAAAATGCAAAATTTGCGAAATTCTGAGATTTGAAGGCCAAATCACATATCGTGAGAAAACTTGAAGTAGTATCGAAATATTGGTAAAAACGAATATATATACGAGAAATCACACTACATGAATAACGTGAAAAATGTCACTATATTACCATATTTGAGGATTTTAACTTCAAATCATAGAGCGAGGTTTCGTATTATTTAGATCCAAGAAAAGACATATCACAATGTTGTTTCAAATACAAATGATAAAAATCAATGTGTTTTCATTAGAATTAACTAAAATGTTCCTGATTTTCCGTTTATATTACCGATGGAAGATGTACACGTAAAACCGCTCTAATCCGGCTGAAACGTCGATATATGCAATAAAAACAGAACTTCTCCCCTTTCCAATATCTTATTCAGTATTTTAACGAGAAACAAATAGATGATTGAAAATGAAGTATTTAAGGTTATTTTCTGATCAATTATGTGTTTGCATAATTTTTATCGTATATTTAATGAATTAATAGCAATAAATTGAAAATTCACAAAAACGTGGAAAAACAGCAAAATATTGCCTAATTCGATGATATTTTGTTTATATCACATAACGGAAAAGGGAATGATAAACGTCAAAATATTGCTGAATTCGATGATTTTTAGTACGAAACAAAATGCAAGAAAACTTGCTTAAAATGCAATATTATGCGAAAATCTGAGATTTGAAGGCCAAATCACATATCGTGATACTTCATGAAATAGTATTAAAATATTGGTAAAAATTAATATATTTACGTAATATCAAACTACATGAAAAACGTGAAAAAAGTCATTATTATACCAAATTTGAGGATTTTATCTTCGAATCATAAAGCGACGTTTCGTATTTTTTAGACCCTAGAAAAGACGTATAAAGATGTTGCTTCCAACACAAATGACAAAAATCAATGTGTTTTCATTAAAATTAACTAAAATGTTCCTGATTTTCGGTTTATATTACCGATGGAAGATGTACAACCGTTCTAATCCGGTTGAAACGTCGATATATGCAATAAAAACAGAACTTCTCCCCTTTTCAATATCTTACTCAGTATTTTAACGAGAAACAAATAGATGATTGAAAATGAAGTATTTAAGGTTATTTTCTGATCAATTATGTGTTTGCATAATTTTTATCGTATATTTAATGAATTAATAACAATAAACGGAAAATTCACAAAAACGTGGAAAAATGGCAAATATTGCCTAATTCGATGATATTTTGTTTCAATCACATAAAGGAAAAGGGGATGATAAACGTCAAAATATTGCAAAATTCGATGATTTTTCGTACGAAACAAAATTCAAGAAAATTGCTTAAAATGTAATATTATGCGACATTCTGAGATTTGAAGGCCAAATCACATATCGTGATACTACATGAAATAGTATCTAAATATTGGTAAAAATGAATATATTTACGTAATATCAAACTACATGATAAACGTGAAAAAAGTCACTATTTTACCATGTTTGAGGATTTTAACTTCAAATCATAGAGCGAGGTTTCGTATTATTTAGATCCAAGAAAAGACATATGACAGTGTTGTTTCCAATACAAATGATAAAAATCAATGTGTTTTCATTAGAATTAACTAAAATGTTCCTGATTTTCCGTTTATATTACCGATGGAAGATGTACACGTAAATCCGCTCTATTCCGGCTGAAACGTCGATATATGCAATAAAAACCGAACTTCTCCCCCTTTTCAATATCTTACTCAGTATTTCAACGAGAAACGAATAGATGATTAAAGGTAAAGTATTTAAGTTTATTATCTAATCAATTACGTGTTTGCGTCATTTTTATGGTATATTTAATGAATTAATACCAATAAACTGAAAATTCACCAAAAAATGGAAAAACGGCAAAATATTGCCTAATTCGATGATATTTTGTTTAAATCACATAAAGGAAAAGGGGATGATAAACGTCAAAATATTGCTAAATTCGATGATGTTTAGTATGAAACAAAATGCAAGAAAACTTGCTTAAAATGCAATATTATGCGAAAATCTGAGATATGAAGGCCAAATCTTATTTCGTGATACTACATGAAATAGTATCGAAATATTGGTAAAAATGAATATATTTACGTAATATCAAACTACATGAAAAACGAAAAGAGAGTCACAATTATTCCAAATTTGTGGATTTTAACTACGAATCATAAAGCGTGGTTTCGTATTATTTAGATCCAAGAAAAGACATATGACAATGTTGTTTCCCATACAAATGATAAAAATCAATGTGTTTTCATTAGAAATAACTAAAATGTTCCTAATTTTCCGTTTATATTACCGATGGAAGATGTACACGTAAAACCGATCTTTTCCGGCAGAAACGTCGATGTATGCAATAAAAACCGAACTTCTCCCTTTTCAATATCTTACTCAGTATTTCCACGAGAAACAAATAGACGATTAAAGGTGAAGTATTTAAGTTTATTATTTAATCAATTACGTGTTTGCATCATTTTTATCGTATATTTAATGAATTAATACCAATAAACTGAAAATTCACAAAAACGTAGAAAAACGGCAAAATATTGCCTAATTCGATGATATTTTCTTAAATCACTTAAAGGAAAAGGGGATGATAAACGTCAAAATATTGCTAAATTCGATGATATTTAGTATGAAACAAAATGCAAGAAAACTTGCTCAAAATGCAATATTATGCAAAAATCTGAGATAGGAAGGCCAAATCACATATCGTGATACTACATGAAATGATATCGAAATATTGGTAAAAATTAATATATTTACGTAATATCAAACTACATGAAAAACGTGAAGAGAGTCACTATTATTCCAAATTTGTGGATTTTAACTTCGAATCATAAAGCAAGGTTTCGTATTATTTAGATCCAAGAAAAGACATATGACAATGTTGTTTCCAATACAAATGATAAAAATCAATGTGTTCTCATTAGAATTAACTAAAATGTTTCTGATTTTCCGTTTATATTACCGATGGAAGATGTACACGTAAAATCGCTCTTTTCCGGCTGAAACGTCGATATATGCAATAAAAACGGAACTTCTCCCTTTTCAATATCTTACTCAGTATATCAACGAGAAACAAATAGACGATTAAAGGTGAAGTATTTAAGTTTATTATTTATTCAATTACGTGTTTGCATCATTTTTATCGTATATTTAATGAATTAATACCAATAAAATGAAAATTCTCAAAAACGTGGAAAAACGGCAAAATATTGCCTAATTCGATGATATTTTGTTTAAATCTACATAAAGGAAAAGGGGATGATTAACGTCAAAATATTGCTAAATTCGATGATTTTTCGTACGAAACAAAATGCAAGAAAACTTGCTTAAAATGCAATATTATGCGAAATTCTGAGATTTGAAGGCCAAATCACATATCGTAATACTACATGAAATTGTATCGAAATATTGGTAAAAATGAATATATTTACGTAAAATCAAACTACATGATTAACATGAAAAAGTCACTATTTTACCATATTTGAGGATTTTAACTTCGAATCATTAAGCGAAGTTTCGTATTATTTAGATCCAAGAAAAGACATATGACAATGTTGTTTCCAATAGAAATGATAAAAAATAATGTGTTTTCATTTGAATGAACTAAAAAGTTCCTGATTTTCCGTTTATATTACTGATGGAAGAAGAACACGTAAAATCGCTCTATTCCGGCTGAAACGTCGATATATGCAATTAAAACCGAACTTCTCACCTTTTCAATATCTTACTCAGTATTTCAACGAGAAACAAATAGATGATTAAAGGTGAAGTATTTAAGTTTATTATCTAATCAATTACGTGTTTGCATCATTTTTATCGTATATTTAATGAATTAATACCAATAAACTGAAAATTCACAAAAACGTGGAAAAACGGCAAAATATTGCCTAATTCGATGATATTTTGTTTAAATCACTTAAAGGAAAAGGGGATGATAAACGTCAAAATATTGCTAAATTCGATGATGTTTTGTACGAAACAAAATGCAAGAAAACTTGCTTAAAATGCAATATTATGCCATAATCCTAGATATGAAGGCCAAATCACATATCGTGATACTACATGAAATAGTATCGAAATATTGGTAAAAATGAATATATTTACGTAATATCAAACTACATAAAAAACGTGAAAAGAGTCACTATTATTCCAAATTTGTGGATTTTAACTTCGAATCATAAAGCGAGATTTCGTATTATTTAGATCTAAGAAAAGACATATGACAATGTTGTTTCCAATAAAAATGATAAAAATCAATGTGTTTTTATTAGAATTAACTAAAATGTTCCTGATTTTCCGTTTATATTACCGATGGAAGATGTACACGTAAAAGCGCTCTATTCCGGCTGAAACGTCGATATATGCAATAAAAACCGAACTTCTCCCCTTTTCAATATCTTACTCAGTATTTCAACGAGAAACAAATAGATGATTAAAGGTAAAGAATTTAAGTTTATTATCTAATCAATTACGTGTTTGCATCATTTTTATCGTGTATGTAATGAATTAATACCAATAAACTGTAAATTCACAAAAACGTGGAAAAACGGCAAAGTATTGCCTAATTCGATGATATTTTGTTTAAATCACTTAAAGGAAAAGGGGATGATAAACGTCAAAATATTGCTAAATACGATGATGTTTAGTATGAAACAAAATGCAAGAAAACTTGCTCAAAATGCAATATTATGCAAAAATCTGAGATATGAAGGCCAAATCACATATCGTGAAACTACATGAAATAATATCGAAATATTGGTAAAAATGAATATATTTACGTAATATCAAACTACATGAAAAACGTGAAGAGAGTCACTATTATTCCAAATTTGTGGATTTTAACTTCGAATCATAAAGCGAGGTTTCGTATTATTTAGATCCAAGAAAAGACATATGACAATGTTGTTTCCAATACAAATGAAAAAAATCAATATGTTTTCATTGAATTAACTAAAATGTTCCTGATTTTCCGTTTATATTACCGATGGAAGATGTACACGTAAAACTGCTCTATTCCGACTGAAACGTCGATAGATGCAATAAAAACCGAACTTCTCCCCTTTTCAATATCTTACTCAGTATTTTAACGAGAAACAAATAGATGATTGAAAATTAAGTATTTAAGGATATTATCTAATCAATTATGTGTTTGCATTATTTTTATCGCATATATAAAGAATTAATACCTATTGACTGAAAATTTACAAAAACGTGGAAAAACGGCAAAATGTTGCCTAATTCGATGATACTTTGTTTAAATCAAATAAAGGAAAAGGGGATGATAAACGTCAAAATGTTGCTAAATTCGATGATTTTTCGTACGAAACAAAATGCAAGAGAACTTGCTTAAAATGCAATATTATGCGAAATTCTGAGATTTGATGGCCAAATCACATATCGTGAGACTACATGAAATAGTATCGAAATATTGGTAAAAATGAATATATTTACGTAATATCAAACTACATGAAAAACGTGAAAAAAGTCACTATTTAACCATATTTGAGGATTTTAACTTCAAATCATACAGCGAGGTTTCGTTATATTTAGATCCAAGAAAAGACATATGACAATGTTGTTTCCAATACAAATGATAAAAATCAATGTGATTTCATTAGAATTAACTAAAATGTTCTAGATTTTCCGTTTATATTACCGATGGAAGATGTACACGAAAACCGCTCTATTCCGGCTGAAACGTCGATATATGCAATAAAAACCGAACTTCTCCTCTTTTCAATATCTTACTCAGTATTTTAACGAAAAACAAATAGTTGATTGAAAATGAAGTATTTAAGGTTATTATCTAAACAATTATGTGTTTGCATCATTTTTATTGTATATATAATGAATTAATACCAATAAACTGAAAATTCACAAAAACGTGGAAAAACTGCAAAATATTTCCTAATTCGATGATATTTTGTTTAAATCACATAAAGGAAAAGCAGATGATAAACGTCAAAATATTGCTAAATTCGATGATTTTTCGTACGAAACAAAATGCAAGAAAACTTGCTTAAAATGCAATATTATGCCAAAATCCTAGATATGAAGGCCAAATCCCATATCGTGATACTACATGAAATAGTATCGAAATATTGGTAAAAATGAATATATTTACGTAATATCAAACTACATAAAAAACGTGAAAAGAGTCACTATTATTCCAAATTTGTGGATTTTAACTTCGAATCATAAAGCGAGATTTCGTATTATTTAGATCCAAGAAAAGACATATGACAATGTTGTTTCCAATACAAATGATAAAAATCAATGTGTTTTTATTAGAATTAACTAAAATGTTCCTGATTTTCCATTTATATTACCGATGGAAGATGTACACGTAAAACCGCTCTATTCCGGCTGGAACGTCGATATATGCAATAAAAACCGAACTTCTCCCCTTTTCAATATCTTACTCAGTATTTCAACGAGAAACAAATAGATGATTAAAGGTAAAGAATTTAAGTTTATTATCTAATCAATTACGTGTTTGCACCATTTTTATCGTATATTTAATGAATTAATACCAATAAACTGAAAATTCACAAAAACGTGGAAAAAAGGAAAAATATTGCCTAATTCGATGATATTTTGTTTAAATCACATAAAGGAAAAGGGGATGATAAACGTCAAAGTATTGCTAAATTCGATGATGTTTAGTATGAAACAAAATGAAAGAAAACTTGCTTAAAATGCAATATTATGCAAAAATCTAAGATATGAAGGCCAAATCACATATCGTGATACTACATGAAATAGTAACGAAATATTGGTAAAAATGAATATATTTACGCAATATCACACTACATAAAAAACGTGAAAAAAGTCAATATTATTCCAAATTTGAGGATTTTAACTTCGAATCATAGAGCGAGGTTTCGTATTATTTAGATCCAAACAAAAAAAATATGACAATGTTGTTTCCAATACAAATCATAAAAATCAATGTGTTTTTATTAGAATTAACTAAAATGTTCCTGATTTTCCATTTATATTACCGATGGAAGATGTACACGAAAACCGCTCTATTCTGGCTGAAACGTCGATATATGCAATAAAATTTCTTAATCAATTATGAAAAACGGCAAGATGTTGCCTAATTCGATGATGTTTTGTTTAAATCACATAAAGGAAAAGGGGATGATAAACGTCAAAATGTTGCTAAATTCGATGATTTTTCGTACGAAACAAAATGCAAGAAAACTTGATTAAAATGCAATATTATGCGAAATTCTGAGATTTGAAGGCCAAATCACATATCGTGATACTACATGGAATAGTATCAAAATATTGGTAAAAATGAATATATTTACGTAATATCAAACTACATGTAAAACGTGAAAAAGTCACTATTTAACCATATTTTAGGATTTTACCTTCAAATCATAGAGCGAGGTTTCGTATTATTTAGATCCAAGAAAAGACATGACAATGTTGTTTCGAATACAAATGATAAAAATCAATGTGTTTTCATTAGAATTAATTAAAATGTTCCTGATTTTCCGTTTATATTACCGATGGAAGATGTACACGAAAACCACTCTATTCCGGGTGAAACGTCGATATATGCAATAAAAACAAAACTTCTCCCCTCTTCAATATCTTACTCAGTATTTTAACGAGAAACAAATAGTTGATTGTAAATGAAGTATTTAAGGTTATTATCTAATCAATTATGTTTTTGCATCATTTTTATCGTATTTATAATAAATTAATACCCATAAACTGAAAATTCACAAAAACGTGGAAAACGGCAAAATATTGCCTAATTCGATGATATTTTGTTTAAATCACATAGAGGAAAAGGGGATGATAAACGTCAAAATATTGCTAAATTCAATGATTTTTCGTACGAAACAAAATGCAAGAAAACTTGATTAAAATGCAATATTATGCGACATTCTGAGATTTGAAGGCCAAATCACATATCGTGATACTACATGAAATAGTAACGAAATATTGGTAAAAATGAATATATTTACGTAATATCAAACTACATGAAAAACGTGAAAAAAGTCACTATTTTACCATATTTGAGGATTTTAACTTCAAATCATAGAGCGAGGTTTCGTATTATTTAGATGCAAGAAAAGACATATGACATACGTCTTTTCATATGATGTTGAAGACATATGATGTTGTTTCCAACACAAATGATAAAACCAATGTGTTTTCATTAGAATTAACTAAAATGTTCCTGATTTTCTGTTTATATTACCGATGGAAGATGTACACGTAAAACCGCTCTAATCCGGCTGAAACGTCGATATATGCAATAAAAACTGAACTTCTCACCTTTTCAATATCTTACTCAGTATTTTAACGAGAAACAAATAGATGATTGAAAATGAAGTATTTAAGGTTATTATCTAATCAATTATGTGTTTGCATCATTTTTATCGTATATATAATGAAATAATACCCACAAACTGAAAATTCACAAAAACGTGGAAAAACGGCAAAATATTGCCTAATTCGATGATATTTTGTTTAAATCACATAAAGGAAAAGGGGATGATAAACGTCAAAATATTGCTAAATTCGATGATTTTTCGTACAAAACAAAATGCAAGAAAACTTGCTTAAAATGCAATATTATGCGAAATCATGAGATTTGAAAGCCAAATCACATATCGTGATACTACATGAAATAGTATCGAAATATTGGTAAAAATGAATATATTTACTTAATATCAAACTACATGAAAAACGTGAAAAATTCACTATTTTACCATATTTGAGGATTTTAACTTCAAATCATAGAGCGAGGTTTCGTATTATTTAGATCCAAGAAAAGACATATGACATACGTCTTTTCATATGATGTTGAAGACATATGATGTTGTTTCCAATACAAATGATAAAACCAATGTGTTTTCATTCGAATTAACTAAAATGTTCCTGATTTTCCGTTTATATTACCGATGGAAGATGTACACATAAAACCGCTCTAATCCGGCTGAAACGTCGATATATGCAATAAAAACTGAACTTCTACCCTTTTCAATATCCTACTCAGTATTTTAACGAGAAACAAATGGTTGATTGAAAATGAAGTATTTAATTTTAATTTCTAATCAATTATGTGTTATGTAAACAATTATGTAAACAATAAAGTGAAAATTGACAAAAATGTGGAAAAATGTCAAAATATTGCCTAATTCGATGATATATATTATTTAAATCACATAAAGGAAAATGGGATGATAAACGTCAAAATATTGCTAAATTCGATGATTTTTCGTACGAAACAAAATGCAAGAAAACTTGATTAAAATGCATTATTATGCGACATTCTGAGATTTGAAGGCCAAATCACATATCGTGATACTACATGAAATAGTATTGAAATATTGGTAAAAATGAATATATTTACGTAATATCAAACTACAAGATTAACGTGAAAAATTCACTATTTTACCATATATGAGGATTTTAACTTCAAATCATAGAGCGAGGTTTCGTATTATTTAGATCCAAGAAAAGACATGACAATGTTGTTTCCAATACAAATGATAATAAACAATGTGTTTTCATTGAAATTAACTAAAATGTTGTTGCTTTTCCGTTTATATTACCGATGGAAGATGTACACGTAAAACCGCTCTAATCCGGCTGAAATGTCGATATATGCAATAAAAACCGATCTTCTCCCCTTTTATATATCCTACTCAGTATTTTAACGAGAAACAAATGGTTGATTGAAAATGAAATATTAAAGGTTAATTTCTAATCAATTATGTGTTTGCATCATTTTTATCGTATATTTAATGAATTAATAACAATAAACTGAAAATTCACAAAAACGTGGAAAAACGGCAAAATATTGCCTAATTCGATGATATTTTGTTTAAATGAAATAAAGGAAAAGGGGATGATAAACGTCAAAATATTGCTAAATTCGATGATTTTTCGTACGAAACAAAATGCAAGAAAACCTGCTTAAAATGCAATATTATGCGAAATTCTGAGATTTGAAGGCCAAATCACATATCGTGATACTACATGAAATAGTATCAAAATATTGGTAAAAATGAATATCTTTACGTAATATCAAACTACATATAAAACTTGAGAAAGTCACTATTTAACCATATTTGAGGATTTTAACTTCAAATCATAGAGCGAGGTTTCGTATTATTTAGATCCAAGAAAAGACATATGACAATGTTGTTTCCAATACAAATGATAAAAATCAATGTGTTTTCATTAGAATTAACTAAAATGTTCCTGATTTTCCGTTTATATTACCGATAGAAGATGCACACGAAAACAGCTCTATTCCGGGTGAAACGTCGATATATGCAATAAAAACAGAACTTCTCCCCTCTTCAATATCTTACTCAGTATTTTAACGAGAAACAAATAGTTGATTGTAAAAGAAGTATTTAAGGTTATTATCTAATCAATTGTGTTTTTGCATCATTTTTATCGTATTTATAATAAATTAATACCCATAAACTGAAAATTCACAAAAACGTGGAAAACGGCAAAATATTGCCTAATTCGATGATATTTTGTTTAAATCACATAGAGGAAATGGGGATGATAAACGTCAAAATATTGCTTAATTCAATGATTTCTCGTACGAAACAAAATGCAAGAAAACTTGATTAAAATGCAATATTATGCGACATTCTGAGATTTGAAGGCCAAATCACATATCGTGATACTACATGAAATAGTATTGAAATATTGGTAAAAATGAATATATTTACGCAATATCAAACTACATGATTAACGTGAAAAAGTCACTATTTTACCATATTTGAGGATTTTAACTTCAAATCATAGAGCGAGGTTTCGTATTATTTAGATCCAAGAAAAGACATATGACAATGTTGTTTCCAATACAAATGATAAAAAACAATGTGTTTTCATTAGAATTAACTAAAATGTTGTTGATTTTCCGTTTATATTACCGATGGAAGATGTACACGTAAAACCGCTCTAATCCTGCTGAAACGTCGATATATGCAATAAAAACCGAACTTCTCCCCTTTTCAATATCTTACTCAGTATTTTAACGGGAAACAAATAGTTGATTGAAAATGAAGTATTTAAGGTTAGTTTCTAATCAATTATGTGTTTGCATAATTTTTATCGTATATTTAATGAATTAATAACAATAAAATGAAAATTCACAAAAACGTGGAAAAATGGCAAATATTGCCTAATTCGATGATATTTTGTTTAAATCACATAAAGGAAAAGGGGATGATAAACGTCAAAATATTGCAAAATTCGATGATTTTTCGTACGAAACAAAATAAAAGAAAATTGCTTAAAATGCAATATTATGCGACATTCTGAGATTTGAAGGCCAAATCACATATCGTGATACTACATGAAATAGTATCTAAATATTGGTAAAAATGAATATATTTACGTAATATCAAACTACATGATTAGCGTGAAAAAGTCACTATTTTACCATATTTGAGGATTTTAACTTCAAATCATAGAGCGAGGTTTCGTATTATTTAGATCCAAGAAAAGACATATGACAATGTTGTTTCCATTACAAATGATAAAACCAATGTGTTTTCATTAGAATTAACTAAAATGTTCCTGATTCTCCGTACATATTAACGATGGAAGATGTACACGTAAAACCGCTCTAATCCGGCTGAAACGTCAATATATGCAATACAAACCGAACTTCTCCCCTTTTCAATATCCTACACAGTATTTTAACGAGAAACATATGGTTGATTGAAAATGAAGTATTTAAGGTTAATTTCTAATCAATTATGTGTTTGCATCATTTTTATCGTATTTATAATGAATTAATAACAATAAACTGAAAATTCACAAAAACGTGGAAAAACGGCAAAATATTGCCTAATTCGATGATATTTTGTTTAAATTACCTAAAGGAAAAGGAGATGATAAACGTCAAATTATTGCTATATTCGATGATTTTCGTACGAAACAAAATGCAAGAAAACTTGCTTAAAATGCAATATTATTCGAAATTCTGAGATTTGAAGGCCAAATCACATATCCTGATACTACATGAAATAGTATCGAAACATTGGTAAAAATGAATATATTTACGTAATATCAAACTACATGAAAAACGTGAAAAATTCACTATTTTACCATATTTAAGGATTTTAACTTCATATCATAGAGCGAGGTTTCGTATTATTTCGATCCAAGAAAAGACATATGACAATGTTGTTTCCAATACAAATGATAAAACCAATGTGTTTTCATTAGAATTAACTAAAATGTTCCTGATTTTCCGTTTATATTACTAATGGAAGATATACACGTAAAACCGCTCTAATCCTGCTGAAACGTCGATATATGCAATAAAAACCGAACTTCTCCCCTTTTCAATATCTTACTCAGTATTTTAACGGGAAACAAATAGTTGATTGAAAATGAAGTATTTAAGGTTAGTTTCTAATCAATTATGTGTTTGCATAATTTTTATCGTATATTTAATGAATTAATAACAATAAAATGAAAATTCACAAAAACGTGGAAAAATGGCAAATATTGCCTAATTCGATGATATTTTGTTTAAATCACATAAAGGAAAAGGGGATGATAAACGTCAAAATATTGCAAAATTCGATGATTTTTCGTACGAAACAAAATAAAAGAAAATTGCTTAAAATGCAATATTATGCGACATTCTGAGATTTGAAGGCCAAATCACATATCGTGATACTACATGAAATAGTATCTAAATATTGGTAAAAATGAATATATTTACGTAATATCAAACTACATGATTAGCGTGAAAAAGTCACTATTTTACCATATTTGAGGATTTTAACTTAAAATCATAGAGCGAGGTTTCGTATTATTTAGATCCAAGAAAAGACATATGACAATGTTGTTTCCAATACAAATGATAAAACCAATGTGTTTTCATTAGAATTAACTAAAATGTTCCTGATTCTCCGTACATATTAACGATGGAAGATGTACACGTAAAACCGCTCTAATCCGGCTGAAACGTCAATATATGCAATACAAACCGAACTTCTCCCCTTTTCAATATCCTACACAGTATTTTAACGAGAAACATATGGTTGATTGAAAATGAAGTATTTAAGGTTAATTTCTAATCAATTATGTGTTTGCATCATTTTTATCGTATATATAATGAATTAATAACAATAAACTGAAAATTCACAAAAACGTGGAAAAACGGCAAAATATTGCCTAATTCGATGATATTTTGTTTAAATTACCTAAAGGAAAAGGAGATGATAAACGTCAAATTATTGCTATATTCGATGATTTTTCGTAGGAAACAAAATGCAAGAAAACTTGCTTAAAATGCAATATTATTCGAAATTCTGAGATTTGAAGGCCAAATCACATATCCTGATACTACATGAAATAGTATCGAAACATTGGTAAAAATGAATATATTTACGTAATATCAAACTACATGAAAAACGTGAAAAATTCACTATTTTACCATATTTGAGGATTTTAACTTCATATCATAGAGCGAGGTTTCGTATTGTTTCGATCCAAGAAAAGACATATGACAATGTTGTTTCCAATACAAATGATAAAACCAATGTGTTTTCATTAGAATTAACTAAAATGTTCCTGATTTTCCGTTTATATTACTAATGGAAGATGTACACGTAAAACCGCTCTAATCCTGCTGAAACGTCGATATATGCAATAAAAACCGAACTTCTCCCCTTTTCAATATCTTACTCAGTATTTTAACGGGAAACAAATAGTTGATTGAAAATGAAGTATTTAAGGTTAGTTTCTAATCAATTATGTGTTTGCATAATTTTTATCGTATATTTAATGAATTAATAACAATAAAATGAAAATTCACAAAAACGTGGAAAAATGGCAAATATTGCCTAATTCGATGATATTTTGTTGAAATCACATAAAGGAAAAGGGGATGATAAACGTCAAAATATTGCAAAATTCGATGATTTTTCGTACGAAACAAAATAAAAGAAAATTGCTTAAAATGCAATATTATGCGACATTCTGAGATTTGAAGGCCAAATCACATATCGTGATACTACATGAAATAGTATCTAAATATTGGTAAAAATGAATATATTTACGTAATATCAAACTACATGATTAGCGTGAAAAAGTCACTATTTTACCATATTTGAGGATTTTAACTTAAAATCATAGAGCGAGGTTTCGTATTATTTAGATCCAAGAAAAGACATATGACAATGTTGTTTCCAATACAAATGATAAAACCAATGTGTTTTCATTAGAATTAACTAAAATGTTCCTGATTCTCCGTACATATTAACGATGGAAGATGTACACGTAAAACCGCTCTAATCCGGCTGAAACGTCAATATATGCAATACAAACCGAACTTCTCCCCTTTTCAATATCCTACACAGTATTTTAACGAGAAACATATGGTTGATTGAAAATGAAGTATTTAAGGTTAATTTCTAATCAATTATGTGTTTGCATCATTTTTATCGTATATATAATGAATTAATAACAATAAACTGAAAATTCACAAAAACGTGGAAAAACGGCAAAATATTGCCTAATTCGATGATATTTTGTTTAAATTACCTAAAGGAAAAGGAGATGATAAACGTCAAATTATTGCTATATTCGATGATTTTTCGTAGGAAACAAAATGCAAGAAAACTTGCTTAAAATGCAATATTATTCGAAATTCTGAGATTTGAAGGCCAAATCACATATCCTGATACTACATGAAATAGTATCGAAACATTGGTAAAAATGAATATATTTACGTAATATCAAACTACATGAAAAACGTGAAAAATTCACTATTTTACCATATTTGAGGATTTTAACTTCATATCATAGAGCGAGGTTTCGTATTGTTTCGATCCAAGAAAAGACATATGACAATGTTGTTTCCAATACAAATGATAAAACCAATGTGTTTTCATTAGAATTAACTAAAATGTTCCTGATTTTCCGTTTATATTACTAATGGAAGATGTACACGTAAAACCGCTCTAATCCTGCTGAAACGTCGATATATGCAATAAAAACCGAACTTCTCCCCTTTTCAATATCTTACTCAGTATTTTAACGGGAAACAAATAGTTGATTGAAAATGAAGTATTTAAGGTTAGTTTCTAATCAATTATGTGTTTGCATAATTTTTATCGTATATTTAATGAATTAATAACAATAAAATGAAAATTCACAAAAACGTGGAAAAATGGCAAATATTGCCTAATTCGATGATATTTTGTTGAAATCACATAAAGGAAAAGGGGATGATAAACGTCAAAATATTGCAAAATTCGATGATTTTTCGTACGAAACAAAATAAAAGAAAATTGCTTAAAATGCAATATTATGCGACATTCTGAGATTTGAAGGCCAAATCACATATCGTGATACTACATGAAATAGTATCTAAATATTGGTAAAAATGAATATATTTACGTAATATCAAACTACATGATTAGCGTGAAAAAGTCACTATTTTACCATATTTGAGGATTTTAACTTAAAATCATAGAGCGAGGTTTCGTATTATTTAGATCCAAGAAAAGACATATGACAATGTTGTTTCCAATACAAATGATAAAACCAATGTGTTTTCATTAGAATTAACTAAAATGTTCCTGATTCTCCGTATATATTAACGATGGAAGATGTACACGTAAAACCGCTCTAATCCGGCTGAAACGTCAATATATGCAATACAAACCGAACTTCTCCCCTTTTCAATATCCTACACAGTATTTTAACGAGAAACAAATGGTTGATTGAAAATGAAGTATTTAAGGTTAATTTCTAATCAATTATGTGTTTGCATAATTTTTATCGTATATTTAATGAATTAATAACAATAAACTGAAAATTCACAAAAACGTGGAAAAATGGCAAAATATATCCTAATTCGATGATATTTTGTTTAAATCACATAAAGGAAAAGGAGATGATAAACGTCAAAATATTGCTAAATTCAAGGATTTTTCGTACGAAATAAAATGCAAGAAAATTGCTTAAAATGCAATATTATGCGAAATTCTGAGATTTGAAGGCCAAATCACATATCGTGATACTACATGAAATAGTATCAAAATATTGGTAAAAATGAATATATTTACGTAATATCAAATTAAATGATTAACGTGAAAAAGTCACTATTTTACCATATTTGAGGATTTTAACTTCATATCATAGAGCGAGGTTTCGTATTATTAAGATCCAAGAAAAGGCATATGACAATGTTGTTTCCAATACAAACGAAAAAAAGCAATGTGTTTTCATTAGAATTAACTAAAATGTTGTTGATTTTCCGTTTATATTACCGATCGAAGATGTACACGAAAAAACGCTCTAATCCGGCTGAAACGTCTGTATATGCAATAAAAACCGAACTTCTCCCCTTTTCAATATCTTTTTCTCAGTATTTTAACGAGAAACAAGTAGATAATTGAAAATGAAGTATTTAAGGTTATTATCTAATAAATTATGTGTTTGCATCATTTTTATCGTATATTTAAAGAATTAATACTCATAGACTGAAAATTCACAAAAACGTGGAAAAACGGCAAAATATTGCCTAATTCGATGATATTTTGTTTAAATTACCTAAAGGAAAAGGAGATGATAAACGTCAAATTATTGCTATATTCGATGATTTTTCGTACGAAACAAAATGCAAGAAAACTTTCTTAAAATGCAATATTGTGCGAAATTCTGAGATTTGAAGGCCAAATCACATATCCTGATACTACATGAAATAGTATCGAAATATTGGTAAAAATGAATATATTTACGTAATATCAAACTACATGAAAAACGTGAAAAAAGTCACTATTTTACCATATTTGAGGATTTTAACTTCATATCATAGAGCGAGGTTTCGTTTTATTTCGATCCAAGAAAAGACATATGACAATGTTGTTTCCAATACAAATGATAAAACCAATGTGTTTTCATTAGAATTAACTAAAATGTTCCTGATTTTCCGTTTATATTACTAATGGAAGATGTACACGTAAAACCGCTCTAATCCTGCTGAAACGTCGATATATGCAATAAAAACCGAACTTCTCCCCTTTTCAATATCTTACTCAGTATTTTAACGGGAAACAAATAGTTGATTGAAAATGAAGTATTTAAGGTTAGTTTCTAATCAATTATGTGTTTGCATAATTTTTATCGTATATTTAATGAATTAATAACAATAAAATGAAAATTCACAAAAACGTGGAAAAATGGCAAATATTGCCTAATTCGATGATATTTTGTTTAAATCACATAAAGGAAAAGGGGATGATAAACGTCAAAATATTGCAAAATTCGATGATTTTTCGTACGAAACAAAATAAAAGAAAATTGCTTAAAATGCAATATTATGCGACATTCTGAGATTTGAAGGCCAAATCACATATCGTGATACTACATGAAATAGTATCTAAATATTGGTAAAAATGAATATATTTACGTAATATCAAACTACATGATTAGCGTGAAAAAGTCACTATTTTACCATATTTGAGGATTTTAACTTAAAATCATAGAGCGAGGTTTCGTATTATTTAGATCCAAGAAAAGACATATGACAATGTTGTTTCCAATACAAATGATAAAACCAATGTGTTTTCATTAGAATTAACTAAAATGTTCCTGATTCTCCGTATATATTTACGATGGAAGATGTACACGTAAAACCGCTCTAATCCGGCTGAAACGTCAATATATGCAATACAAACCGAACTTCTCCCCTTTTCAATATCCTACACAGTATTTTAACGAGAAACAAATGGTTGATTGAAAATGAAGTATTTAAGGTTAATTTCTAATCAATTATGTGTTTGCATCATTTTTATCGTATATTTAATGAATTAATAACAATAAACTGAAAATTCACAAAAACGTGGAAAAATGGCAAAATATATCCTAATTCGATGATATTTTGTTTAAATCACATAAAGGAAAAGGGGATGATAAACGTCAAAATATTGCTAAATTCAAGGATTTTTCGTACGAAATAAAATGCAAGAAAATTGCTTAAAATGCAATATTATGCGAAATTCTGAGATTTGAAGGCCAAATCACATATCGTGATACTACATGAAATAGTATCAAAATATTGGTAAAAATGAATATATTTACGTAATATCAAATTAAATGATTAACGTGAAAAAGTCACTATTTTACCATATTTGAGGATTTTAACTTCATATCATAGAGCGAGGTTTCGTATTATTAAGATCCAAGAAAAGGCATATGACAATGTTGTTTCCAATACAAACGAAAAAAAGCAATGTGTTTTCATTAGAATTAACTAAAATGTTGTTGATTTTCCGTTTATATTACCGATCGAAGATGTACACGAAAAAACGCTCTAATCCGGCTGAAACGTCTGTATATGCAATAAAAACCGAACTTCTCCCCTTTTCAATATCTTTTTCTCAGTATTTTAACGAGAAACAAGTAGATAATTGAAAATGAAGTATTTAAGGTTATTATCTAATAAATTATGTGTTTGCATCATTTTTATCGTATATTTAAAGAATTAATACTCATAGACTGAAAATTCACAAAAACGTGGAAAAACGGCAAAATATTGCCTAATTCGATGATATTTTGTTTAAATTACCTAAAGGAAAAGGAGATGATAAACGTCAAATTATTGCTATATTCGATGATTTTTCGTACGAAACAAAATGCAAGAAAACTTTCTTAAAATGCAATATTGTGCGAAATTCTGAGATTTGAAGGCCAAATCACATATCCTGATACTACATGAAATAGTATCGAAATATTGGTAAAAATGAATATATTTACGTAATATCAAACTACATGAAAAACGTGAAAAAAGTCACTATTTTACCATATTTGAGGATTTTAACTTCATATCATAGAGCGAGGTTTCGTTTTATTTCGATCCAAGAAAAGACATATGACAATGTTGTTTCCAATACAAATGATAAAACCAATGTGTTTTCATTAGAATTAACTAAAATGTTCCTGATTTTCCGTTTATATTACTAATGGAAGATGTACACGTAAAACCGCTCTAATCCGGCTGAAACGTCGATATATGCAATAACAACCGAACTTCTCCCCTTTTCAATATCTTACTCAGTATTTTAACGGGAAACAAATAGTTGATTGAAAATGAAGTATTTAACGTTATTATCTAATCAATTATGTGTTTACATCATTTGTATCGTATATATAATGAGTTAATAACAATAAACTGAAAATTCACAAAAACGTGGAAAAATGTCAAAATATTGATTAATTCGGTGATATTTTGTTTAAATCACATAAAGGAAAAGGGGATGATAAACGTCAAAATATTGCTAAATTCGATGTTTTTTCGTACGAAACAAAATGCAAGAAAACTTGCTTAAAATGCAATATTATGCGACATTCTGAGATTTGAAGGCCAAATCACATATCGTGACACTACATGAAATAGTATCGAAATATTGGTAAAAATGAATATATTTACGTAATATCAAACTACATGATTAGCGTGAAAAAGTCACTATTTTACCATATTTGAGGATTTTAACTTCAAATCATAGAGCGAGGTTTCGTATTATTTAGATCCAAGAAAAGACATATGACAATGTTGTTTCCATTACAAATGATAAAACCAATGTGTTTTCATTAGAATTAACTAAAATGTTCCTGATTCAACGTACAAATTAACGATGGAAGATGTACACGTAAAACCGCTGTAATCCGGCTGAAACGTCAATATATGCAATAAAAACCGAACTTCTCCCCTTTTCAATATCCTACACAGTATTTTAACGAGAAACATATGGTTGATTGAAAATGAAGTATTTAAGGTTAATTTCTAATCAATTATGTGTTTGCATCATTTTTATCGTATATATAATGAATTAATAACAATAAACTGAAAATTCACAAAAACGTGGAAAAACGGCAAAATATTGCCTAATTCGATGATATTTTGTTTAAATTACCTAAAGGAAAAGGAGATGATAAACGTCAAATTATTGCTATATTCGATGATTTTTCGTACGAAACAAAATGCAAGAAAACTTGCTTAAAATGCAATATTATTCGAAATTCTGAGATTTGAAGGCCAAATCACATATCCTGATACTACATGAAATAGTATCGAAACATTGGTAAAAATGAATATATTTACGTAATATCAAACTACATGAAAAACGTGAAAAATTCACTATTTTACCATATTTGAGGATTTTAACTTCATATCATAGAGCGAGGTTACGTATTATTTAGATCCAAGAAAAGACATATGACAATGTTGTTTCCAATACAAATGATAAAACCAATGTGTTTTCATTAGAATTAACTAAAATGTTCCTGATTCTCCGTATATATTAACGATGGAAGATGTACAGGTAAAACCGCTGTAATCCGGCTGAAACGTCAATATATGCAATACAAACCGAACTTCTCCCCTTTTCAATATCCAACACAGTATTTTAACGAGAAACAAATGGTTGATTGAAAATGAAGTATTTAAAGTTAATTTCTAATCAATTATGTGTTTGCATCATTTTTATCGTATATTTAATGAATTAATAACAATAAACTGAAAATTCACAAAAACGTGGAAAAATGGCAAAATATATCCTAATTCGATGATATTTTGTTTAAATCACATAAAGGAAAAGGGGATGATAAACGTCAAAATATTGCTAAATTCAAGGATTTTTCGTACGAAATAAAATGCAAGAAAATTGCTTAAAATGCAATATTATGCGAAATTCTGAGATTTGAAGGCCAAATCACATATCGTGATACTAAATGAAATAGTATCAAAATATTGGTAAAAATGAATATATTTACGTAATATCAAATTAAATGATTAACGTGAAAAAGTCACTATTTTACCATATTTGAGGATTTTAACTTCATATCATAGAGCGAGGTTTCGTATTATTAAGATCCAAGAAAAGGCATATGACAATGTTGTTTCCAATACAAATGAAAAAAAGCAATGTGTATTCATTAGAATAAACTAAAATGTTGTTGATTTTCCGTTTATATTACCGATCGAAGATGTACACGTAAAAACGCACTAATCCGGCTGAAACGTCTGTATATGCAATAAAAACCGAACTTCTCCCCTTTTCAATATCTTTCTCAGTATTTTAACGAGAAACAAGTAGATAATTGAAAATGAAGTATTTAAGGTTATTATCTGATAAATTATAGGTTTGCATAATTTTTATCGTATATTTAAAGAATTAATACCCATAGACTGAAAATTTACAAAAACGTGGAAAAACGGCAAAATATTGCCTAATTCGATGATATTTTGTTTAAATTACCTAAAGGAAAAGGAGATGATAAACGTCAAATTATTGCTATATTCGATGATTTTTCGTACGAAACAAAATGCAAGAAAACTTTCTTAAAATGCAATATTATTCGAAATTCTGAGATTTGAAGGCCAAATAAAATATCCTAATACTACATGAAATAGTATCGAAATATTGGTAAAAATGAATATATTTACGTAATATCAAACTACATGAAAAACGTGAAAAAAGTCACTATTTTACCATATTTGAGGATTTTAACTTCATATCATAGAGCGAGGTTTCGTTTTATTTCGATCCAAGAAAAGACATATGACAATGTTGTTTCCAATACAAATGATAAAACCAATGTGTTTTCATTAGAATTAACTAAAATGTTCCTGATTTTCCGTTTATATTACTAATGGAAGATGTACACGTAAAACCGCTCTAATCCTGCTGAAACGTCGATATATGCAATAAAAACCGAACTTCTCCCCTTTTCAATATCTTACTCAGTATTTTAACGGGAAACATATAGTTGATTGAAAATGAAGTATTTAAGGTTAGTTTCTAATCAATTATGTGTTTGCATAATTTTTATCGTATATTTAATGAATTAATAACAATAAAATGAAAATTCACAAAAACGTGGAAAAATGGCAAATATTGCCTAATTCGATGATATTTTGTTTAAATCACATAAAGGAAAAGGGGATAATAAACGTCAAAATATTGCAAAATTCGATGATTTTTCGTACGAAACAAAATAAAAGAAAATTGCTTAAAATGCAATATTATGCGACATTCTGAGATTTGAAGGCCAAATCACATATCGTGATACTACATGAAATAGTATCTAAATATTGGTAAAAATGAATATATTTACGTAATATCAAACTACATGATTAGCGTGAAAAAGTCACTATTTTACCATATTTGAGGATTTTAACTTAAAATCATAGAGCGAGGTTTCGTATTATTTAGATCCAAGAAAAGACATATGACAATGTTGTTTCCAATACAAATGATAAAACCAATGTGTTTTCATTAGAATTAACTAAAATGTTCCTGATTCTCCGTATATATTAACGATGGAAGATGTACACGTAAAACCGCTCTAATCCGGCTGAAACGTCAATATATGCAATACAAACCGAACTTCTCCCCTTTTCAATATCCTACACAGTATTTTAACGAGAAACAAATGGTTGATTGAAAATGAAGTATTTAAGGTTAATTTCTAATCAATTATGTGTTTGCATCATTTTTATCGTATATTTAATGAATTAATAACAATAAACTGAAAATTCACAAAAACGTGGAAAAATGGCAAAATATATCCTAATTCGATGATATTTTGTTTAAATCACATAAAGGAAAAGGGGATGATAAACGTCAAAATATTGCTAAATTCAAGGATTTTTCGTACGAAATAAAATGCAAGAAAATTGCTTAAAATGCAATATTATGCGAAATTCTGAGATTTGAAGGCCAAATCACATATCGTGATACTACATGAAATAGTATCAAAATATTGGTAAAAATGAATATATTTACGTAATATCAAATTAAATGATTAACGTGAAAAAGTCACTATTTTACCATATTTGAGGATTTTAACTTCATATCATAGAGCGAGGTTTCGTATTATTAAGATCCAAGAAAAGGCATATGACAATGTTGTTTCCAATACAAACGAAAAAAAGCAATGTGTTTTCATTAGAATTAACTAAAATGTTGTTGATTTTCCGTTTATATTACCGATCGAAGATGTACACGAAAAAACGCTCTAATCCGGCTGAAACGTCTGTATATGCAATAAAAACCGAACTTCTCCCCTTTTCAATATCTTTTTCTCAGTATTTTAACGAGAAACAAGTAGATAATTGAAAATGAAGTATTTAAGGTTATTATCTAATAAATTATGTGTTTGCATCATTTTTATCGTATATTTAAAGAATTAATACTCATAGACTGAAAATTCACAAAAACGTGGAAAAACGGCAAAATATTGCCTAATTCGATGATATTTTGTTTAAATTACCTAAAGGAAAAGGAGATGATAAACGTCAAATTATTGCTATATTCGATGATTTTTCGTACGAAACAAAATGCAAGAAAACTTTCTTAAAATGCAATATTGTGCGAAATTCTGAGATTTGAAGGCCAAATCACATATCCTGATACTACATGAAATAGTATCGAAATATTGGTAAAAATGAATATATTTACGTAATATCAAACTACATGAAAAACGTGAAAAAAGTCACTATTTTACCATATTTGAGGATTTTAACTTCATATCATAGAGCGAGGTTTCGTTTTATTTCGATCCAAGAAAAGACATATGACAATGTTGTTTCCAATACAAATGATAAAACCAATGTGTTTTCATTAGAATTAACTAAAATGTTCCTGATTTTCCGTTTATATTACTAATGGAAGATGTACACGTAAAACCGCTCTAATCCGGCTGAAACGTCGATATATGCAATAACAACCGAACTTCTCCCCTTTTCAATATCTTACTCAGTATTTTAACGGGAAACAAATAGTTGATTGAAAATGAAGTATTTAACGTTATTATCTAATCAATTATGTGTTTACATCATTTTTATCGTATATATAATGAGTTAATAACAATAAACTGAAAATTCACAAAAACGTGGAAAAATGTCAAAATATTGATTAATTCGGTGATATTTTGTTTAAATCACATAAAGGAAAAGGGGATGATAAACGTCAAAATATTGCTAAATTCGATGTTTTTTCGTACGAAACAAAATGCAAGAAAACTTGCTTAAAATGCAATATTATGCGACATTCTGAGATTTGAAGGCCAAATCACATATCGTGACACTACATGAAATAGTATCGAAATATTGGTAAAAATGAATATATTTACGTAATATCAAACTACATGATTAGCGTGAAAAAGTCACTATTTTACCATATTTGAGGATTTTAACTTCAAATCATAGAGCGAGGTTTCGTATTATTTAGATCCAAGAAAAGACATATGACAATGTTGTTTCCATTACAAATGATAAAACCAATGTGTTTTCATTAGAATTAACTAAAATGTTCCTGATTCAACGTACATATTAACGATGGAAGATGTACACGTAAAACCGCTGTAATCCGGCTGAAACGTCAATATATGCAATAAAAACCGAACTTCTCCCCTTTTCAATATCCTACACAGTATTTTAACGAGAAACATATGGTTGATTGAAAATGAAGTATTTAAGGTTAATTTCTAATCAATTATGTGTTTGCATCATTTTTATCGTATATATAATGAATTAATAACAATAAACTGAAAATTCACAAAAACGTGGAAAAACGGCAAAATATTGCCTAATTCGATGACATTTTGTTTAAATTACCTAAAGGAAAAGGAGATGATAAACGTCAAATTATTGCTATATTCGATGATTTTTCGTACGAAACAAAATGCAAGAAAACTTGCTTAAAATGCAATATTATTCGAAATTCTGAGATTTGAAGGCCAAATCACATATCCTGATACTACATGAAATAGTATCGAAACATTGGTAAAAATGAATATATTTACGTAATATCAAACTACATGAAAAACGTGAAAAATTCACTATTTTACCATATTTGAGGATTTTAACTTCATATCATAGAGCGAGGTTACGTATTATTTAGATCCAAGAAAAGACATATGACAATGTTGTTTCCAATACAAATGATAAAACCAATGTGTTTTCATTAGAATTAACTAAAATGTTCCTGATTCTCCGTATATATTAACGATGGAAGATGTACAGGTAAAACCGCTGTAATCCGGTTGAAACGTCAATATATGCAATACAAACCGAACTTCTCCCCTTTTCAATATCCTACACAGTATTTTAACGAGAAACAAATGGTTGATTGAAAATGAAGTATTTAAAGTTAATTTCTAATCAATTATGTGTTTGCATCATTTTTATCGTATATTTAATGAATTAATAACAATAAACTGAAAATTCACAAAAACGTGGAAAAATGGCAAAATATATCCTAATTCGATGATATTTTGTTTAAATCACATAAAGGAAAAGGGGATGATAAACGTCAAAATATTGCTAAATTCAAGGATTTTTCGTACGAAATAAAATGCAAGAAAATTGCTTAAAATGCAATATTATGCGAAATTCTGAGATTTGAAGGCCAAATCACATATCGTGATACTAAATGAAATAGTATCAAAATATTGGTAAAAATGAATATATTTACGTAATATCAAATTAAATGATTAACGTGAAAAAGTCACTATTTTACCATATTTGAGGATTTTAACTTCATATCATAGAGCGAGGTTTCGTATTATTAAGATCCAAGAAAAGGCATATGACAATGTTGTTTCCAATACAAATGAAAAAAAGCAATGTGTATTCATTAGAATAAACTAAAATGTTGTTGATTTTCCGTTTATATTACCGATCGAAGATGTACACGTAAAAACGCACTAATCCGGCTGAAACGTCTGTATATGCAATAAAAACCGAACTTCTCCCCTTTTCAATATCTTTCTCAGTATTTTAACGAGAAACAAGTAGATAATTGAAAATGAAGTATTTAAGGTTATTATCTGATAAATTATAGGTTTGCATAATTTTTATCGTATATTTAAAGAATTAATACCCATAGACTGAAAATTTACAAAAACGTGGAAAAACGGCAAAATATTGCCTAATTCGATGATATTTTGTTTAAATTACCTAAAGGAAAAGGAGATGATAAACGTCAAATTATTGCTATATTCGATGATTTTTCGTACGAAACAAAATGCAAGAAAACTTTCTTAAAATGCAATATTATTCGAAATTCTGAGATTTGAAGGCCAAATCACATATCCTGATACTACATGAAATAGTATCGAAACATTGGTAAAAATGAATATATTTACGTAATATCAAACTACATGAAAAACGTGAAAAAAGTCACTATTTTTCCATATTTGAGGATTTTAACTTCATATCATAGAGCGAGGTTTCGTATTATTTCGATCCAAGAAAAGACATATGACAATGTTGTTTCCAATACAAATGATAAAACCAATGTGTTTTCATTAGAATTAACTAAAATGATCCTGATTTTCCGTTTATATTACTAATGGAAGATGTACACGTAAAACCGCTCTAATCCGGCTGAAACGTCGATATATGCAATAAAAACCGAACTTCTCCCCTTTTCAATATCTTACTCAGTATTTTAACGGGAAACAAATAGTTGATTGAAAATGAAGTATTTAAGGTTATTATCTAATCAATTATGTGTTTACATCATTTTTATCGTATATATAATGAATTAATAACAATAAACTGCTAATTCACAAAAACGTGGAAAAATGGCAAAATATTGATTAATTCGGTGATATTTTGTTTAAATCACATAAAGGAAAAGGGGATGATAAACGTCAAAATATTGCTAAATTCGATGTTTTTTCGTACGAAACAAAATGCAAGAAAACTTGCTTAAAATGCAATATTATGCGACATTCTGAGATTTGAAGGCCAAATCACATATCGTGATACTACATGAAATAGTATCGAAATATTGGTAAAAATGAATATATTTACGTAATATCAAACTACATGATTAACGTGAAAAAGTCACTATTTTACCATATTTGAGGATTTCAACTTCAAATCATAGAGCGAGGTTTCGTATTATTTAGATCCAAGAAAAGACATATGACAATGTTGTTTCCATTACAAATGATAAAACCAATGTGTTTTCATTAGAATTAACTAAAATGTTCCTGATTCAACGTACATATTAACGATGGAAGATGTACACGTAAAACCGCTGTAATCCGGCTGAAACGTCAATATATGCAATAAAAACCGAACTTCTCCCCTTTTCAATATCCTACACAGTATTTTAACGAGAAACATATGGTTGATTGAAAATGAAGTATTTAAGGTTAATTTCTAATCAATTATGTGTTTGCATCATTTTTATCGTATATATAATGAATTAATAACAATAAACTGAAAATTCACAAAAACGTGGAAAAACGGCAAAATATTGCCTAATTCGATGACATTTTGTTTAAATTACCTAAAGGAAAAGGAGATGATAAACGTCAAATTATTGCTATATTCGATGATTTTTCGTACGAAACAAAATGCAAGAAAACTTGCTTAAAATGCAATATTATTCGAAATTCTGAGATTTGAAGGCCAAATCACATATCCTGATACTACATGAAATAGTATCGAAACATTGGTAAAAATGAATATATTTACGTAATATCAAACTACATGAAAAACGTGAAAAATTCACTATTTTACCATATTTGAGGATTTTAACTTCATATCATAGAGCGAGGTTACGTATTATTTAGATCCAAGAAAAGACATATGACAATGTTGTTTCCAATACAAATGATAAAACCAATGTGTTTTCATTAGAATTAACTAAAATGTTCCTGATTCTCCGTATATATTAACGATGGAAGATGTACAGGTAAAACCGCTGTAATCCGGCTGAAACGTCAATATATGCAATACAAACCGAACTTCTCCCCTTTTCAATATCCTACACAGTATTTTAACGAGAAACAAATGGTTGATTGAAAATGAAGTATTTAAAGTTAATTTCTAATCAATTATGTGTTTGCATCATTTTTATCGTATATTTAATGAATTAATAACAATAAACTGAAAATTCACAAAAACGTGGAAAAATGGCAAAATATATCCTAATTCGATGATATTTTGTTTAAATCACATAAAGGAAAAGGGGATGATAAACGTCAAAATATTGCTAAATTCAAGGATTTTTCGTACGAAATAAAATGCAAGAAAATTGCTTAAAATGCAATATTATGCGAAATTCTGAGATTTGAAGGCCAAATCACATATCGTGATACTAAATGAAATAGTATCAAAATATTGGTAAAAATGAATATATTTACGTAATATCAAATTAAATGATTAACGTGAAAAAGTCACTATTTTACCATATTTGAGGATTTTAACTTCATATCATAGAGCGAGGTTTCGTATTATTAAGATCCAAGAAAAGGCATATGACAATGTTGTTTCCAATACAAATGAAAAAAAGCAATGTGTATTCATTAGAATAAACTAAAATGTTGTTGATTTTCCGTTTATATTACCGATCGAAGATGTACACGTAAAAACGCACTAATCCGGCTGAAACGTCTGTATATGCAATAAAAACCGAACTTCTCCCCTTTTCAATATCTTTCTCAGTATTTTAACGAGAAACAAGTAGATAATTGAAAATGAAGTATTTAAGGTTATTATCTGATAAATTATAGGTTTGCATAATTTTTATCGTATATTTAAAGAATTAATACCCATAGACTGAAAATTTACAAAAACGTGGAAAAACGGCAAAATATTGCCTAATTCGATGATATTTTGTTTAAATTACCTAAAGGAAAAGGAGATGATAAACGTCAAATTATTGCTATATTCGATGATTTTTCGTACGAAACAAAATGCAAGAAAACTTTCTTAAAATGCAATATTATTCGAAATTCTGAGATTTGAAGGCCAAATCACATATCCTGATACTACATGAAATAGTATCGAAACATTGGTAAAAATGAATATATTTACGTAATATCAAACTACATGAAAAACGTGAAAAAAGTCACTATTTTTCCATATTTGAGGATTTTAACTTCATATCATAGAGCGAGGTTTCGTATTATTTCGATCCAAGAAAAGACATATGACAATGTTGTTTCCAATACAAATGATAAAACCAATGTGTTTTCATTAGAATTAACTAAAATGATCCTGATTTTCCGTTTATATTACTAATGGAAGATGTACACGTAAAACCGCTCTAATCCGGCTGAAACGTCGATATATGCAATAAAAACCGAACTTCTCCCCTTTTCAATATCTTACTCAGTATTTTAACGGGAAACAAATAGTTGATTGAAAATGAAGTATTTAAGGTTATTATCTAATCAATTATGTGTTTACATCATTTTTATCGTATATATAATGAATTAATAACAATAAACTGCTAATTCACAAAAACGTGGAAAAATGGCAAAATATTGATTAATTCGGTGATATTTTGTTTAAATCACATAAAGGAAAAGGGGATGATAAACGTCAAAATATTGCTAAATTCGATGTTTTTTCGTACGAAACAAAATGCAAGAAAACTTGCTTAAAATGCAATATTATGCGACATTCTGAGATTTGAAGGCCAAATCACATATCGTGATACTACATGAAATAGTATCAAAATATTGGTAAAAATGAATATATTTACGTAATATCAAACTACATGATTAACGTGAAAAAGTCACTATTTTACCATATTTGAGGATTTCAACTTCAAATCATAGAGCGAGGTTTCGTATTGTTTAGATCCAAGAAAAGACAATTGACAATGTTGTTTCCAATACAAATGATAAAAAACATTGTGTTTTCATTAGAATTAACTAAAATGTTGTTGATTTTCCGTTTAAATTACCGATGTACACGAAAAACCGCTCTATTCCGTTGAAACGTCGATATATGCAATAAAAACCGAACTTCTCCCCTTTTCAATATCTAACTCAGTATTTTAACGAGAAACAATTAGTTGATTGAAAATGAAGTATTTAAAGTTGCTATGTAATCAATTATGTGTTTGCATCATTTTTATCGTATATTTAAAGAATTAATACCCATAGACTGAAAATTCACAACAAAAACGTGGAAAAACGGCAAAATATTGCCTAATTCGATGATGTTTTGTTTAAATCACATAAAGGAAAAGGGGATGATAAACATCAAAATATTGCTAAATTCGATGATTTTTCGTACCAAACAAAATGCAAGAAAACATGCTTAAAATGCAATATTATGCGAAATTCTGAGATTTGAAAGCCAAATCACAGATCATGATACTACATAAAATAGCATTGAAATATTGGTAAAAATGAATATATTTAAATAATATCAAACTACATGAAAAACGTGAAAAAGTCACTATTTTACCATATATGAAGATTTTAACTTCAAATCATAGAGCGAGGTTTCGTATTATTTAGATCCAAGAAAAGACATATGACATATGTCTTTTCATATTATTTTGAAGACATATGATGTTGTTTCCAATACAAATGATAAAACCAATGTGTTTTCATTAGCATTAACTAAAACGTTCCTGATTTTCCGTTTATATTACCGATGGAAGATCTACACGTAAAACCGCTCTAATCCGGCCTAAACGTCGATATATGCAATAAAAACCTAACTTCTACCCTTTTCAATATCCTACACAGTTTTTTAACGAGAAACAAATTGTTGATTGGAAATGAAGTATTTAAGGTTAGTTTCTAATCAATTATGTGTTTGCATAATTTTTATCGTATATTTAATGAATTAATAACAATAAAATGAAAATTCACAAAAACGTGGAAAAATGGCAAATATTGCCTAATTCGATGATATTTTGTTCAAATCACATAAAGGAAAAGGGGATGATAAACGTCAAAATATTGCAAAATTCGATGATTTTTCGTACGAAACAAAATAAAAGAAAATTGCTTAAAATGCAATATTATGCGACATTCTGAGATTTGAAGGCCAAATCACATATCGTGATACTACATGAATTAGTATCTAAATATTGGTAAAAATGAATATATTTACGTAATATCAAACTACATGAAAAACGTGAAAAAAGTCACTATTTTACCATTTTTGAGGAATTTAACTTCAAATCATAGAGCGAGGTTTCGTATTATTTAGATCCAAGAAAAGACATATGACAATGTTGTTTCCAATACAAATGATAAAAATCTATGTGTTTTCATTAGAATTAACTAAAATTTTCCAGATTTTCCGTTTATATTACCGATCGAAGATGTGCACGTAAAACCGCTCTAATCCGGCTGAAACGTCGATATATGCAATAAAAACAGAAATTCTCCCCTTTTCAATATCTTACTCAGTATTTTAACGAGAAACAAATAGATGATTGAAAATGAAGTATTTAAGGTTACTATCTAATCAATTATGTGTTTGCATCATTTTTATCGTATATATAATGAATTAATACCCATAGACTGAAAAATCACAAAAACCTGGAAAAACGGCAAAATATTGCCTAATTCGATGATATTTTGTTTAAATCACATAGAGGAAAAGGGGATGATAAACGTCAAAATGTTGCTAAATTCGATGATTTTTCGTACGAAACAAAATGCAAGAAAGCTTGCTTAAAATGTAATATTATGCGAAATTCTGAGATTTGAAAGCCAAAACACATATCGTGATACTACATGAAATAGTATAGAAATATTGGTAAAAATGAATATATTTAAATAATATCAAACTACATGAAAAACGTGAAAAAGTCACTATTTTACCATATATGAGGATTTTAACTTCAAATCATAGAGCGAGGTTTCGTATTATTTAGATCCAAGAAAAGACATATGACAATGTTGTTTCCAACACAAATGATAAAACCAATTTGTTTTCATTAGAATTAACTAAAATGTTCGTGATTTTCCGTTTATATTACTGATGGAAGATGTACACGTAAAACCGCTCTAATCCGTCTGAAACGTCGATATATGCAATAAAAACTGAACTTCTCCCCTTTTCAATATCCTACTCAGTATTTTAACGAGAAGCAAATGGTTGATTGAAAATGAAGTATTTAAGGTTAATTTTTAATAATTTATGTGTTTGCATCATTTTTATCGTATATTTAATGAATTAATAACAATAAACTGAAAATTCACAAAAACGTGGAAAAATGGCAAATATTGCCTAATTCGATGATATTTTGTTTAAATCACATAAAGGAAAAGGGGATGATAAACGTCAAAATATTGTAAAATTCGATGATTTTTCGTACGAAACAAAATGCAAGAAAATTGCTTAAAATGCAATATTATGCAACATTCTGAGATTTGAAGGCCAAATCACATATCGTGATACTACATGAAATAGTATCTAAATATTGGTAAAAATGAATATATTTACGTAATATCAAACTACATGAAAAACGTGAAAAAAGTCACTATTTTACCATTTTTGAGGAATTTAACTTCAAATCATAGAGCGAGGTTTCGTATTATTTACATCCAAGAAAAGACATATGACAATGTTGTTTCCAATACAAATGATAAAAATCTATGTGTTTTCATTAGAATTAACTAAAATGTTCCAGATTTTCCGTTTATATTACCGATCGAAGATGTACACGTAAAACCGCTCTAATCCGGCTAAAACGTCGATATATGCAATAAAAACAGAACTTCTCCCCTTTTCAATATCTTACTCAGTATTTTAACGAGAAACAAATAGATGATTGAAAATGAAGTATTTAAGGTTACTATCTAATCAATTATGTGTTTGCATCATTTTTATCGTATATATAATGAATTAATAACCATAGACTGAAAAATAACAAAAACCTGGAAAAACGGCAAAATATTGCCTAATTCGATGATATTTTGTTTAAATCACATAGAGGAAAAGGGGATGATAAACGTCAAAATGTTGCTAAAATCGATGATTTTTCGTACGAAACAAAATGCAAGAAAGCTTGCTTAAAATGTAATATTATGCGAAATTCTGAGATTTGAAAGCCAAAACACATATCGTGATACTACATGAAATAGTATAGAAATATTGGTAAAAATGAATATATTTAAATAATATCAAACTACATGAAAAACGTGAAAAAAGTCACTATTTTACCATATATGAGGATTTTAACTTCAAATCATAGAGCGAGGTTTCGTATTATTTAGATCCAAGAAAAGACATATGACAATGTTGTTTCCAATACAAATGATAAAACCAATTTGTTTTCATTAGAATTAACTAAAATGTTCCTGATTTTCCGTTTATATTACTGATGGAAGATGTACACGTAAAACCGCTCTAATCCGTCTGAAACGTCGATATATGCAATAAAAACTGAACTTCTCCCCTTTCCAATATCCTACTCAGTATTTTAACAAGAAGCAAATGGTTGATTGAAAATGAAGTATTTAAGGTTAATTTTTAATAATTTATGCGTTTGCATCATTTTTATCGTATATTTAATGAATTAATAACAATAAACTGAAAATTCACAAAAACGTGGAAAAATGGCAAATATTGCCTAATTCTATGATATTTTGTTTAAATGACATAAAGGAAAAGGGGATGATAAACGTCAAAATATTGTAAAATTCGATGTTTTTTCGTACGAAACAAAATGCAAGAAAACTTGCTTAAAATGCAATATTATGCGAAATTCTGAGATTTGAAAGCCAAATCACATCGTGATACTACATGAAATAGTATCGAAATATTGGTAAAAATGAATATATTTACGTAATATCAAACTACATGAAAAACGTGAAAAATGTCACTATTTTACCATATTTGAGGATTTTAACTTCAAATCATAGAGCGAGGTTTCGTATTATTTAGATCCCAGAAAAGACATATGACAATGTTGTTTCCAATACAAATGATAAAACCAATGTGTTTTAATTAGAATTAGCTAAAATGTTGTTGATTTTTCGTTTATATTACCGATGGAAGATGTACACGTAAAACCTCTCTAATCCGGCTGAAACGTCGATATATGCAATAAAAACAGAACTTCTCCCCTTTTCAATATCTTACTCAGTATTTTAACGAGAAACAAATAGATGATTGAAAATGAAGTATTTAAAGTTGCTATGTAATAAATTATGTGTTTGCATCATTTTTATCGTATATTTAAAGAATTAATACCCATAGACTGAAAATTCACAACAAAAACGTGGAAAAACGGCAAAATATTGCCTAATTCGATGATATTTTGTTTAAATCACGTAAAGGAAAAGGGGTTGATAAACGTCAAAATGTTGCTAAATTCGATGATTTTTCGTACGAAACAAAATGCAAGAAAACTTGCTTAAAATGCAATATTATGCGAAATTCTGAGATTTGAAAGCCAAATCACATATCGTGATACGACATGAAATAGTATCGAAATATTGGTAAAAATGAATATATTTAAATAATATCAAACTACATGAAAAACGTGAAAAAGTCACTATTTTACCATATATAAAGATTTTAACTTCAAATCATAGAGCGAGGTTTCGTATTATTTAGATCCAAGAAAAGACATATGACATATGTCTTTTCATATTTTGTTGAAGACATATGATGTTGTTTCCAATACAAATGATAAATCCAATGTGTTTTCATTAGAATTAACTAAAACGTTCCTGATTTTCCGTTTATATTACCGATGGAAGATGTACACGTAAAACCGCTCTAATCCGGCTGAAACGCCGATATATGCAATAAAAACCGAACTTCTCCCCTTTTCAATATTCTACACAGTATTTTAACGAGAAACAAAATGTTGCTTGAAAATGAAGTATTTAAGGTTAGTTTCTAATCAATTATGTGTTTGCATCATTTTTATCGTATATTTAATGAATTAATAACAATAAAATGAAAATTCACAAAAACGTGGAAAAATGGAAAATATTGCCTAATTCGATGATATTTTGTTTAAATCACAGAAAGGAAAAGGGGATGATCAACGTCAAAATATTGCAAAATTCGATGATTTTTCGTACGAAACAAAATGCAAGAAAATTGCTTAAAATGCAATATTATGGGACATTCTGAGATTTGAAGGCCAAATCACATATCGTGATACTACATGAAATAGTATCTAAATATTGGTAAAAATTAATATATTTACGTAATATCAAACTACATGAAAAACGTGAAAAAAGTCACTATTTTACCATGTTTGAGGATTTTAACTTCAAATCATAGAGCGAGGTTTCGTAATATTTAGATCCAAGAAAAGACATATGACAATGTTGTTTCCAATACAAATGATAAAAATCTATGTGTTTTCATTAGAATTAACTAAAATGTTCCTGATTTTCCGTTTATATTACCGATGGAAGATGTACACGTAAAACCGCTCTAATCCGGCTGAAACGTCGATATATGCAATAAAAACAGAACTTCTCCCCTTTTCAATATCTTACTCAGTATTTTAACGAGAAACAAATAGATGATTGAAAATGAAGTATTTAAGGTTACTATCTAATCAATTATGTGTTTGCATCATTTTTATCGTATATATAATGAATTAATACCCATAGACTGAAAATTCACAAAAACCTTGAAAAACGGCAAAATATTGCCTAATTCGATGATATTTTGTTTAAATCACATAGAGGAAAAGGGGTTGATAAACGTCAAAATGTTGCTAAATTCGATGATTTTTCGTACGAAACAAAATGCAAGAAAACTTGCTTAAAATGCAATATTATGCGAAATTCTGAGATTTGAGAGCCAAATCACATATCGTGATACTACATGAAATAGTATCGAAATATTGGTAAAAATGAATATATTTAAATAATATCAAACAACATGAAAAACGTGAAAAAGTCACTATTTTACCATATATGAAGATTTTAACTTCAAATCATAGAGCGAGGTTTCGTATTATTTAGATCCAAGAAAAGACATATGACATATGTCTTTTCATATTATTTTGAAGACATATGATGTTGTTTCCAATACAAATGATGAAACCAATGTGTTTTCATTAGAATTAACTAAAACGTTCCTGATTTTCTGTTTATATTACCGATGGAAGATGTACACGTAAAACCGCTCTAATCCGGCTAAAACGTCGATATATGCAATAAAAACCGAACTTCTCCCCTTTTCAATATCCTACACAGTATTTTAACGAGAAACAAATTGTTGATTGAAAATGAAGTATTTAAGGTTAATTTCTAATCAATTATGTGTTTGCATCATTTTTATCGTATATTTAATGAATTAATAACAATAAACTGAAAATTCACAAAAACGTGAAAAAATGGCAAAATATTGCCAAATTCGATGATATTTTGTTTAAATCACATAAAGGAAAAGGGGATGATAAACGTCAAAATATAGCAAAATTCGATGATTTTTCGTACGAAACAAAATGCAAGAAAATTGTTAAAAATGCAATATTATGCGACATTCTGAGATTTGAAGGCCAAATCACATATCGTGATACTACATGAAATAGTATCTAAATAATGGTAAAAATGAAAATATTTACGTAATATCAAACTACATGAAAAACGTGAAAAAGTCACTATTTTACCATGTTTGAGGATTTTAACTTCAAATCATAGAGCGAGGTTTCGTATTATTTAGATCCAAGAAAAGACATATGACATTGTTATTTCCAATACAAATGACAAAAATCTATGTGTTTTCATTAGAATTAACTAAAATGTTCCTGATTTTCCGTTTATATTACCGATGGAAGATGTACACGAAAAACCGCTCTGATCCGGCTGAAACGTCGATATATGCAATAAAAACAGAACTTCTCCCCTTTTCAATATCTTACTCAGTATTTTAACGAGAAACAAATAGATGATTGAAAATGAAGTATTTAAGGTTACTATCTAATCAATTATTTGTTTGCATCATTTTTATCGTATATATAATGAATTAATACCCATAGACTGAAAATTCACAAAAACCTGGAAAAACGGCAAAATATTGCCTAATTCGATCATATTTTGTTTAAATCACATAAAGGAAAAGGGGATGATAAACGTCAAAATGTTGCTAAATTCGATGATTTTTCGTACTTAACAAAATGCAAGAAAACTTGCTTAAAATGCAATATTATGCGAAATTCTGAGATTTGAAAGCCAAATCACATCGTGATACTACATGAAATAGTATCGAAATATTGGTAAAAATTAATATATTTACGTAATATCAAACTACATGAAAAACGTGAAAAAAGTCACTATTTTACCATATATGAGGATTTTAACTTCAAATCATAGAGCGAGGTTTCGTATTATTTAGATCCAAGAACAGACATATGACAATGTTGTTTCCAATACAAATGATAAAACCAATGTGTTTTCATTAGAATTAACTAAAATGTTCCTGATTTTCCGTTTATATTACTGATGGAAGATGTACACGTAAAACCGCTCTAATCCGTCTGAAACGTCGATATATGCAATAAAAACTGAACTTCTCCCCTTTTCAATATCCTACTCAGTATTTTAACGAGAAGAAAATGGTTGATTGAAAATGAAGTATTTAAGGTTAATTTTTAATCATTTATGTGTTTGCATCATTTGTATCGTATATTTAATGAATTAATAACAATAAACTGAAAATTCACAAAAACGTGGAAAAACGGCAAAATATTGCCTAATTCGATGATATTTTGTTTATATCACATTAAGGAACAGCGGATGATAAACGTCAAAATATTGCTAATTTCGATGATTTTTCGTACGAAACAAAATGCAAGAAAACTTGCTTAAAATGCAATATTATGCGAAATTCTGATATATGAAGGCCAAATCACATATCGTGATACAACATGAAACAGTATCGAAATATTGGTAAAAACGAATATATTTACGTAAAATCACACTACATGAAAAACGTGAAAAAGTCACTATTTTACCATATATGAGGGTTTTAACTACAAATCATAGAGCGAGGTTTCGTATTATTTAGATCCACGAAAAGACATATGACATATATGCCGTTGTTTCCAATGCAAATGATAAAAATATATTTGTTTTCACTAGAATTAACTAAAATGTTCTTGATTTTCCGTTTATATTACCGATGGAAGATGTACACGAAAACATCTCTATTCCGGCTGAAACGTCGATATATGCAATTAAAACAGAACTTCTCTCCTTTTCAATATCTTACTCTGTTGTAATCCACAAGTTAGTAGGAATTATTAGCTAGAGGATCATTACTACAACACTTAACGAATGATGATTGAAAGTACATGTAAGTAGACAGACTATGGATCACATATCTAAGAAAGGTCAATGGATTATGACCGAAGCTGTTTAGCCAAATTAATAATTCCTGGAAAGAGGAATTATTCTTCGTTAGGCTTCTAGGAACAAGGTTACCGCTCTAGGGATAAGGTTAATCGGATTATACCTTCCTCAAGAGGCGTGGTGAAATGATTGAGGCCATGGTTGGCTGGAGTCAGTCTGATTGTGGGAGTTGAACTAGCAAGTCCTTTGGATCCCCGTTTGCGGCAGCAGCGAAGTGTAGCAGACAGCTATGCGAGAACCTGATGTGATCTTAGTGACGAAGTTAAGTCTGCAGTATGTGAGTATTGAATGAAAGACTAACCGGGTGTGGAGCGTTGTAGTAATCATTCCGTATTAGGGACTTAGGCGGAAGTTACGAGTGTGTGTGGTGATCGCGGAGGTCAAGTGGTCTATGGGTATTGGAAGCGTATTGACCTAATAGAGTATGTTAATATATTATTATTTGTCTGAGTCTATTCTTTGTAAGTAAATGACAAAACCCGACGGCCTTTAAAGACTTTCCATGTGTCCCTTCATAGTGTTCCTGGTTTGGTTGGTGAGGGAATGTTAGGGAATTGGTAGACGACATATTTGGTGGCAGCACAAACAGGTTTTGGAACACTTTGCGAGATGAAGGAAGTGTGGTTCTGGTTTAGTTGGTGAGGGAATGTTCGGGAAATGGTAGACATCGGGTTGTGGTGAGAACGGTGGTTACTAGACGGAGGAAAGAAGGGTCAGGTGAGACCAGGTCAGAGGAGTTAGTTAATTAAAGGGACTAGGCCATTGTGGGGCACATGTGGGGTTTATTTCTTTCATTCCAGATTCCCGCAGCGAGAGACGGCTAAGAGGCAAGTCTGGATCACTGAAGCATCGGGATCCAAAACAAGTGCAGTGTTCGTAGTGCGGATTATACAGTGTTCGTAGTGCGGATTATACAGTGTTCGTAGTGCGGATTATACAGTGTTCGTAGTGCGGATTATACAGCGTGGCGAGGTAAACTAGCGCGGGTGAATGTGGGCCAGCGTGGGCCATGTGCGGCCATGTGCGGGCCAAGCGAGCCGCACCGTGGAGCTTGTTTTATATCGTTGGTAAGGCGGAAATAGTGAGAAACCGTTGCTAAGGTGAAATTAAGCGTGAAAACTACGTAATTTAAAGTTAATTAAATTTCACGTAAAGTGTAAACCTAATATTTTAAAGATAATTAAATATTACGTAAAGATTCGAGCGATTTCAGGCGTTACATCGATACAGAAAATAGGCGAAGTGAATTGTGAACTCCTAGGCATAGCGAGCGACGCGTAATTTGACGTCTGGGGTTCGATGTTTCGTGTACCGTGGAGAGGGCCATGGAGATTTTTTTGTGGGTGCAGGTAGCATTATGGAGAGTGTTACCGTGGGACACGGGGAGCGTGTCCCGTTGGTGGGGGTGTGTGGCGCCGGGTGTAGTGAATGGTTGTGTATTGGCGTTTGTATGCAGGGGTGTGTAGTGTAATGCATGTGGTGTGTAGTGTAATGCATGTGTAGTGGCTTATTAGACGCCAGCGTAATGCATAGTATTTACTGTAGTGAAATGTGCATGTTTTCACTGTGGATATTATGGATGTAGTATAGTGCATGACATTGTTGGCATTGTAGCGCCAAGGTGTAGCATGTGTAGCATAACTGGTTGTTGTAACACCGGGTGTATTGTAGACATTAGCGTTGAAGTATGTTAACGCAGGTGGTGGGTGTGTGTGGGTGGCCACTACACAAGATATTATACCTGACGACTGTGGGTCAGGTAATTAACGGATTACCAGAGAAAAGGGACAGTGTGTGTTGCGTTTGGTGATGTCCCGTGGTGTTTTGATGCGCTCTGGCGCAAGGCATATGCCTGTGGTGGTATTGGTGTTGAGGGCGTTGGAGACGCCGTGTGTGGTGTTGAGGGCGTTGGGGACGCCGGGTGTTGTGTTGAGGGCGTTGGGGACGCCGTGTGTTGTGTTGAGGGCGTTGGGGACGCCGTGTGTTGTGTTGAGGGCGTTGGGGACGCCGGGTGTTGTGTTGAGGGCGTTGGGGACGCCGGGTGTTGTGTTGAGGGCGTTGGGGACGCCGGGTGTTGTGTTGAGGGCGTTGGGGACGCCGTGTGTTGTGTTGAGGGCGTTGGGGACGCCGGGTGTTGTGTTGAGGGCGTTGGGGACGCCGTGTGTTGTGTTGAGGGCGTTGGGGACGCCGGGTGTTGTGTTGAGGGCGTTGGGGACGCCGGGTGTTGTGTTGAGGGCGTTGGGGACGCCGGGTGTTGTGTTGAGGGCGTTGGGACGCCATTGGGTGGTGTAGTGTAGTGGCGTTTGGACGCCTGGTATGGAGTGTGGTGTTGTGGAGTATATGGTGGCGCAGGGGCGCCAGGTAGTGGTCGGTAAGGTGAGTATTGGCGTAGCAAGGTCGGTGCGTTAGGACGCAGGAAGTGGTTGTGGGGATGTGTGGCGTTATATTGAGGTCATCAGTGGTTGGGATGACCAGAGGTGATGGTGTGTCGGAGTGGGTAAGTCTTATGGATAAGATGAAATGTGGATAATTGCAGGAGTTGGTGGCTGCAGTAGGCGAGCCACGTCGATATATCTAGCAAAACTCATAAAAGACTAATAAAAATTCATTATTCTCATTAAAATTTTCATTATTAATTATGTCGGAGTGGGTAAGTCTTATGGATAAGATTATAATGTAGAATTTCAAAATTTCAGGTGTTGGTGGTTGCAGTGAGCGAGCCAAGTAGATATACTAATTTCTCATTAATTAAGTTGTTACAGGAATCTCGCTAGAAGCGAGCCAGTGGCAGTATGATGCTTTAGTGACATTAGTTGTGAAATTATTTTAATGAGGTATTTATTGTGATAATGTATGTGCATGTATATACTGTATATTACCTCATCGGCACCATTACTGAGTGTTAGGCTTGAGAAGGTCCCCCTGGATCATGTCACAGAGCTTCAGGTAGAGTAGAAGGGAAGCTATGAGGCTACACTCAGTTATTCTAGAAAAAAAAGGGGGGTGGAAGTGAACCAACGTGACGTTATAGGCGAAATTCGCCCCCTGACATCAAAGCAGGGATAAGGGCCAGCTGCAATGGTTTTGCAGCTGCGCTCAGGCTATATACGGGGAGAGAGTAAGGAGCCGAAGGGGTTATGTAATAATGGGATCGAGCCAGGGGGCTCCGAGGGAATATTTTGCAGGTACAGCGGTCGGGAAGGTGTGAATACAGGTGGACACACTCTGGGCGGATGGGCCTACTCCAGAGAGCTGTGAGGGATCTACAGCGTTCTGGGATTGGTGCCCTGGAACGAGACGTCAGCACAGACCCAAGGGAACATGACCCTGGGGTAGGAATCTCCGTTGCTCTGGAGGCCAGGATCACGTTAGCTCAGAGCAACGATGGGACATTGACAACATTCACCAGGCTGGACAGCCTGGGTTTTGTCTGGGTCATGGAGGATCTATGACCTAGCAACCATGGGACACGAAGACAAGAGAGGTGATGCTGCCAATTTTGGAAGAGGCCAGTGAAACATTGTGTGATCATTGTAAGCCCTTATGTTACCAGTACAGGGCAAGATGTTGAATTATTAACTTGTTACTAAGGATGAAGAACCTTAGATATATATGTGTTGTGTATATATTAATGACTAGTGTCATTTCTGTTTAAGTGCCAGCATTCTGGTCCATGTAATTTTATGGTTATGTTTGTATGTAATTATATGTCAGCAGTTTAGGTATATGTGCATTTGTTGGAGATGGGAAAAATTATTACAGACTATTTTACCTGTGCTATGATGTGAATATAATGTATATGTTGGAGAAGTATTGTGAGTCATGTCGGGGAAAATTTTAATTTATTTCATTGTGTGTATGATGAACTTATTGGATGATTTTTTAGTTGTACACATATGGTAGGTGCATCCTCCAGGTCCTTGCACTAATGGAACCATTGCAATGATGCATATGGGGACATATGCGTGTTTAAGGAGGGGAGTGGTGTTGTAATCCACAAGTTAGTAGGAATTATTAGCTAGAGGATCATTACTACAACACTTAACGAATGATGATTGAAAGTACATGTAAGTAGACAGACTATGGATCACATATCTAAGAAAGGTCAATGGATTATGACCGAAGCTGTTTAGCCAAATTAATAATTCCTGGAAAGAGGAATTATTCTTCGTTAGGCTTCTAGGAACAAGGTTACCGCTCTAGGGATAAGGTTAATCGGATTATACCTTCCTCAAGAGGCGTGGTGAAATGATTGAGGCCATGGTTGGCTGGAGTCAGTCTGATTGTGGGAGTTGAACTAGCAAGTCCTTTGGATCCCCGTTTGCGGCAGCAGCGAAGTGTAGCAGACAGCTATGCGAGAACCTGATGTGATCTTAGTGACGAAGTTAAGTCTGCAGTATGTGAGTATTGAATGAAAGACTAACCGGGTGTGGAGCGTTGTAGTAATCATTCCGTATTAGGGACTTAGGCGGAAGTTACGAGTGTGTGTGGTGATCGCGGAGGTCAAGTGGTCTATGGGTATTGGAAGCGTATTGACCTAATAGAGTATGTTAATATATTATTATTTGTCTGAGTCTATTCTTTGTAAGTAAATGACAAAACCCGACGGCCTTTAAAGACTTTCCATGTGTCCCTTCATAGTGTTCCTGGTTTGGTTGGTGAGGGAATGTTAGGGAATTGGTAGACGACATATTTGGTGGCAGCACAAACAGGTTTTGGAACACTTTGCGAGATGAAGGAAGTGTGGTTCTGGTTTAGTTGGTGAGGGAATGTTCGGGAAATGGTAGACATCGGGTTGTGGTGAGAACGGTGGTTACTAGACGGAGGAAAGAAGGGTCAGGTGAGACCAGGTCAGAGGAGTTAGTTAATTAAAGGGACTAGGCCATTGTGGGGCACATGTGGGGTTTATTTCTTTCATTCCAGATTCCCGCAGCGAGAGACGGCTAAGAGGCAAGTCTGGATCACTGAAGCATCGGGATCCAAAACAAGTGCAGTGTTCGTAGTGCGGATTATACAGTGTTCGTAGTGCGGATTATACAGTGTTCGTAGTGCGGATTATACAGCGTGGCGAGGTAAACTAGCGCGGGTGAATGTGGGCCAGCGTGGGCCATGTGCGGCCATGTGCGGGCCAAGCGATGGGTGGGCCAAGCGAGCCGCACCGTGGAGCTTGTTTTATATCGTTGGTAAGGCGGAAATAGTGAGAAACCGTTGCTAAGGTGAAATTAAGCGTGAAAACTACGAAATTTAAAGTTAATTAAATTTCACGTAAAGTGTAAACCTAATATTTTAAAGATAATTAAATATTACGTAAAGATTCGAGCGATTTCAGGCGTTACATCGATACAGAAAATAGGCGAAGTGAATTGTGAACTCCTAGGCATAGCGAGCGACGCGTAATTTGACGTCTGGGGTTCGATGTTTCGTGTACCGTGGAGAGGGCCATGGAGATTTTTTTGTGGGTGCAGGTAGCATTATGGAGAGTGTTACCGTGGGACACGGGGAGCGTGTCCCGTTGGTGGGGGTGTGTGGCGCCGGGTGTAGTGAATGGTTGTGTATTGGCGTTTGTATGCAGGGGTGTGTAGTGTAATGCATGTGGTGTGTAGTGTAATGCATGTGTAGTGGCTTATTAGACGCCAGCGTAATGCATAATATTTACTGTAGTGAAATGTGCATGTTTTCACTGTGGATATTATGGATGTAGTATAGTGCATGACATTGTTGGCATTGTAGCGCCAAGGTGTAGCATGTGTAGCATAACTGGTTGTTGTAACACCGGGTGTATTGTAGACATTAGCGTTGAAGTATGTTAACGCAGGTGGTGGGTGTGTGTGGGTGGCCACTACACAAGATATTATACCTGACGACTGTGGGTCAGGTAATTAACGGATTACCAGAGAAAAGGGACAGTGTGTGTTGCGTTTGGTGATGTCCCGTGGTGTTTTGATGCGCTCTGGCGCAAGGCATATGCCTGTGGTGGTATTGGTGTTGAGGGCGTTGGAGACGCCGTGTGTGGTGTTGAGGGCGTTGGGGACGCCGGGTGTTGTGTTGAGGGCGTTGGGGACGCCGTGTGTTGTGTTGAGGGCGTTGGGGACGCCGTGTGTTGTGTTGAGGGCGTTGGGGACGCCGGGTGTTGTGTTGAGGGCGTTGGGGACGCCGGGTGTTGTGTTGAGGGCGTTGGGGACGCCGGGTGTTGTGTTGAGGGCGTTGGGGACGCCGTGTGTTGTGTTGAGGGCGTTGGGGACGCCGGGTGTTGTGTTGAGGGCGTTGGGGACGCCGTGTGTTGTGTTGAGGGCGTTGGGGACGCCGGGTGTTGTGTTGAGGGCGTTGGGGACGCCGGGTGTTGTGTTGAGGGCGTTGGGGACGCCGGGTGTTGTGTTGAGGGTGTTGGGACGCCATTGGGTGGTGTAGTGTAGTGGCGTTTGGACGCCTGGTATGGAGTGTGGTGTTGTGGAGTATATGGTGGCGCAGGGGCGCCAGGTAGTGGTCGGTAAGGTGAGTATTGGCGTAGCAAGGTCGGTGCGTTAGGACGCAGGAAGTGGTTGTGGGGATGTGTGGCGTTATATTGAGGTCATCAGTGGTTGGGATGACCAGAGGTGATGGTGTGTCGGAGTGGGTAAGTCTTATGGATAAGATGAAATGTGGATAATTGCAGGAGTTGGTGGCTGCAGTAGGCGAGCCACGTCGATATATCTAGCAAAACTCATAAAAGACTAATAAAAATTCATTATTCTCATTAAAATTTTCATTATTAATTATGTCGGAGTGGGTAAGTCTTATGGATAAGATTATAATGTAGAATTTCAAAATTTCAGGTGTTGGTGGTTGCAGTGAGCGAGCCAAGTAGATATACTAATTTCTCATTAATTAAGTTGTTACAGGAATCTCGCTAGAAGCGAGCCAGTGGCAGTATGATGCTTTAGTGACATTAGTTGTGAAATTATTTTAATGAGGTATTTATTGTGATAATGTATGTGCATGTATATACTGTATATTACCTCATCGGCACCATTACTGAGTGTTAGGCTTGAGAAGGTCCCCCTGGATCATGTCACAGAGCTTCAGGTAGAGTAGAAGGGAAGCTATGAGGCTACACTCAGTTATTCTAGAAAAAAAAGGGGGGTGGAAGTGAACCAACGTGACGTTATAGGCGAAATTCGCCCCCTGACATCAAAGCAGGGATAAGGGCCAGCTGCAATGGTTTTGCAGCTGCGCTCAGGCTATATACGGGGAGAGAGTAAGGAGCCGAAGGGGTTATGTAATAATGGGATCGAGCCAGGGGGCTCCGAGGGAATATTTTGCAGGTACAGCGGTCGGGAAGGTGTGAATACAGGTGGACACACTCTGGGCGGATGGGCCTAGTCCAGAGAGCTGTGAGGGATCTACAGCGTTCTGGGATTGGTGCCCTGGAACGAGACGTCAGCATAGACCCAAGGGAACATGACCCTGGGGTAGGAATCTCCGTTGCTCTGGAGGCCAGGATCACGTTAGCTCAGAGCAACGATGGGACATTGACAACATTCACCAGGCTGGACAGCCTGGGTTTTGTCTGGGTCATGGAGGATCTATGACCTAGCAACCATGGGACACGAAGACAAGAGAGGTGATGCTGCCAATTTTGGAAGAGGCCAGTGAAACATTGTGTGATCATTGTAAGCCCTTATGTTACCAGTACAGGGCAAGATGTTGAATTATTAACTTGTTACTAAGGATGAAGAACCTTAGATATATATGTGTTGTGTATATATTAATGACTAGTGTCATTTCTGTTTAAGTGCCAGCATTCTGGTCCATGTAATTTTATGGTTATGTTTGTATGTAATTATATGTCAGCAGTTTAGGTATATGTGCATTGTTGGAGATGGGAAAAATTATTACAGACTATTTTACCTGTGCTATGATGTGAATATAATGTATATGTTGGAGAAGTATTGTGAGTCATGTCGGGGAAAATTTTAATTTATTTCATTGTGTGTATGATGAACTTATTGGATGATTTTTTAGTTGTACACATATGGTAGGTGCATCCTCCAGGTCCTTGCACTAATGGAACCATTGCAATGATGCATATGGGGACATATGCGTGTTTAAGGAGGGGAGTGGTGTTGTAATCCACAAGTTAGTAGGAATTATTAGCTAGAGGATCATTACTACAACACTTAACGAATGATGATTGAAAGTACATGTAAGTAGACAGACTATGGATCACATATCTAAGAAAGGTCAATGGATTAAGACCGAAGCTGTTTAGCCAAATTAATAATTCCTGGAAAGAGGAATTATTCTTCGTCAGGCTTCTAGGAACAAGGTTACCGCTCTAGGGATAAGGTTAATCGGATTATACCTTCCTCAAGAGGCGTGGTGAAATGATTGAGGCCATGGTTGGCTGGAGTCAGTCTGATTGTGGGAGTTGAACTAGCAAGTCCTTTGCATCCCCGTTTGCGGCAGCAGCGAAGTGTAGCAGACAGCTATGCGAGAACCTGATGTGATCTTAGTGACGAAGTTAAGTCTGCAGTATGTGAGTATTGAATGAAAGACTAACCGGGTGTGGAGCGTTGTAGTAATCATTCCGTATTAGGGACTTAGGCGGAAGTTACGAGTGTGTGTGGTGATCGCGGAGGTCAAGTGGTCTATGGGTATTGGAAGCGTATTGACCTAATAGAGTATGTTAAAATATTATTATTTGTCAGAGTCTATTCTTTGTAATTAAATGACAAAACACGACGGCCATTAAATACCTTCCATATGTTCATTCATTGTGTTCCAGTACAAACCTAGTGGTACGCCTCAAGGGTCTGGTGTGTGTAGGAGTACACGGTGGTAGTAACGGTTGCTGAGGCTAGGTGTTATGTGTTGTGTAATCGCTGTGTTCGGAATGAACCGGGGTTCAGCGTCACGACAACTCAGTATTTTAACAAGAAACAAAAATATGATTGAAAATTAAGTATTTAAGGTTATTGTCTAATCAATTATGTGTTTGCATCATTTTTATCGTATATATAATGAATTAATACCCATAGACTGAAAATTCACAAAAACCTGGAAAAACGGCAAAATATTGCCTAATTCGATGATATTTTGTTTAAATCACATAAAGGAAAAGGGGATGATAAACGTCAAAATGTTGCTAAATTCGATGATTTTTCGTACGAAACAAAATGCAAGAAAACTTGCTTAAATGCAATATTATGCGAAATTCTGAGATTTGAAAGCCAAAACACATATCGTGATACTACATGAAATAGTATCGATATATTGGTAAAAATGAATATATTTAAATAATATCAAACTACATGAAAAACGTGAAAAAAGTCACTATTTTACCATATATGAAGATTTTAACTTCAAATCATAGAGCGAGGTTTCGTATTATTTAGATCCAAGAAAAGACATATGACATATGTCTTTTCATATTATGTTGAAGACATATGATGTTGTTTCCAATACAAATGATAAAACCAATATGTTTTCATTAGAATTAACTAAAACGTTCCTGATTTTCTGCTTATATTACCGATGGAAGATGTACACGTAAAACCGCTCTAATCCGGCTGAAACGTCGATATATGCAATAAAAACCGAACTTCTCCCCTTTTCAATATCCTACACAGTATTTTAACGAGAAACAAATTGTTGATTGAAAATGAAGTATTTAAGGTTAATTTCTAATCAATTATGTGTTTGCATCATTTTTATCGTATATTTAATGAATTAATAACAATAAACTGAAAATTCACAAAAACGTGGAAAAATGGCAAAATATTGCCTAATTCGATGATATTTTGTTTAAATCACATAAAGGAAAAGGGGATGATAAACGTCAAAATATAGCAAAATTCGATGATTTTTCGTACGAAACAAAATAAAAGAAAATTGCTTAAAATGCAATATTATGCGACATTCTGAGATTTGAAGGCCAAATCACATATCGTGATACTACATGAAATAGTATCTAAATATTGGTAAAAATGAAAATATTTACGTAATATCAAACTACATGAAAAACTTGAAAAAGTCACTATTTTACCATGTTTGAGGATTTTAACTTCAAATCATAGAGCGAGGTTTCGTATTATTTAGATCCAAGAAAAGACATATGACAATGTTGTTTCCAATACAAATGATAAAAATCTATGTGTTTTCATTAGAATTAACTAAAATGTTCCTGATTTTCCGTTTATATTACCGATGGAAGATGTACACATAAAACCGCTCTAATCCGGCTGAAACGTCGATATATGCAATAAAAACAGAACTTCTAACCTTTTCAATATCTTACTCAGTATTTTAACGAGAAACAAATAGATGATTGAAAATGAAGTATTTAAGGTTTCTATCTAATCAATTATGTGTTTGCATCATTTTTATCGTATATATAATGAATTAATACCCATAGACTGAAAATTCACAAAAACCTGGAAAAACTGCAAAATATTGCCTAATTCGATGATATTTTGTTTAAATCACATAAAGGAAAAGAGGATGATAAACGTCAAAATGTTGGTAAATTCGATGATTTTTCGTACGAAACAAAATGCAAGAAAACTTGCTTAAAATGGAATATTATGCGAAATTCTGAGATTTAAAAGCCAAATCACATCGTGATACTACATGAAATAGTATCAAAATATTGGTAAAAATGAATATATTTACATAATATCAAACTACATGAAAAACGTGAAAAAAGTCACTATTTTACCATATTTGAGGATTTTAACTTCAAATCATAGAGCGAGGTTTCGTATTATTTAGATCCAAGAAAAGACATATGACAATGTTGTTTCCAATACAAATGATAAAACCAATGTGTTTTCATTAGAATTAACTAAAATGTTCCTGATTTTTCGTTTATATTACTGATGGAAGATGTACACGTAAAACCGCTCTAATCCGTCTGAAACGTCGATATATGCAATAAAAACTGAACTTCTCCCCTTTTCAATATCCTACTCAGTATTTTAACGAGAAGCAAATGGTTGATTGAAAATGAAGTATTTAAGGTTAATTTTTAATCATTTATGTGTTTGCATCATTTTTATCGTATATTTAATAAATTAATAACAATAAACTGAAAATTCACAAAAACGTGGAAAAACGGCAAAATATTGCCTAATTCGATGATATTTTGTTTATATCACATAAAGGAACAGCGGATGATAAACGTCAAAATATTGTTAATTTCGATGATTTTTCGTACGAAACAAAATGCAAGAAAACTTGCTTAAAATGCAATATTATGCGAAATTCTGATATATGAAGGCCAAATCACATATCGTGATACAACATTAAACAGTATCGAAATATTGGTAAAAACGAATATATTTACCTAAAATCACACTACATGAAAAACGTGAAAAAAGTCACTATTTTACCATATATGAGGGTTTTACCTACAAATCATAGAGCGAGGTTTCGTATTATTTAGATCCACGAAAAGACATATGATATATATGCCATTGTTTCCAATGCAAATGATAAAAATCTATTTGTTTTCACTAGAATTAGCTAAAATGTTCCTGATTTTCCGTTTATATTACCTATGGAAGATGTACAAGAAAACATCTCTATTCCGGCTGAAACGTCGATATATGCAATAAAAACAGAACTTCTCTCCTTTTCAATATCTTACTCAGTATTTTAACAAGAAACAAAAATATGATTGAAAATTAAGTATTTAAGGTTATTGTCTAATCAATTATGTGTTTGCATCATTTTTATCGTATATTTAATGAATTAATAACAATTAACTAAAAATTCACAAAAAGGTAAAAAAACGGCGAAATATTGCCTAATTCGATGATATTTTGTTTAAATCACATAAAGAAAAAGGGGATGATGAACGTGAAAATATTACTAAATTCGATGATTTCTCGTACGAAACAAAATGCAAGAAAACTTGCTTAAAATGCAATATTATGCGAAATTCTGAGATTTGAAGGCTAAATCACATATCGTGATACTACATGAAATAGTATCGAAATCGTGGTAAAAATGAATATATTTACGCAATATCAAACTACATGAAAAACGTGAAAAAAGTAACCATATTTGAGGATTTTAACTTCAAATCATAGAGCGAGGTTTCGTATTATTTAGATCCAAGAAAAGACATATGACAATGTTGTTTCCAGTACAAATGATAAAAACCAATGTGTTTTCATTAGAATTAACTAAAATGTTCCTGATTTTCCGTTTATATTACCGACGGAAGATGTACACATAAAAACCGCTCTAATCCGGCTGAAACGTCGATATATGCAATAAAAACTGAACTTCTGTCCTTTTCAATACCCTACTCAGTATTTTAACGAGAAACAAATAGTTGATTGAAAATGAAGTATTTAAGGTTAATTTCTAATGAATTATGTGTTTGCAACATTTTTATCGTATATTTAATGAATAAATAACAATTAAATGAAAATTCATAAAAACGGCGAAAAACGGCAAAATATTGCTTAATTCGATGATATTTTGTTTAAATCACATAAAGGAAAAGGGGATGATAAACGTCAAAATATTGCAAAATTCGATGATTTTTCGTACGAAACAAAATGCAAGAAAATTGCTTAAAATGCAATATTATGCGACATTCTGACATTTGAAGGCCAAATCACATATCGTGATACTACATGAAATAGTATCTAAATATTGGTAAAAATGAATATATTTACGTAATATCAAACTACATGAAAAACGTGAAAAAGTCACTATTTTACCATGTTTGAGGATTTTAACTTCAAATCATAGAGCGAGGTTTCGTATTATTTAGATCCAAGAAAAGACATATGACAATGTTGTTTCCAATACAAATGATAAAAATCTATGTGTTTTCATTAGAATTAACTAAAATGTTCCTGATTTTCCGTTTATATTACCGATGGAAGATGTACGCGTAAAACCGCTCTAATTCGGCTGAAACGTCGATATATGCAATAAAAACAGAACTTCTCCCCTTTTCAATATCTTACTCAGTATTTTAACGAGAAACAATTAGATGATTGAAAATGAAGTATTTAAGGTTACTATCTAATCAATTGTGTGTTTGCATCATTTTTATAGTATATATAATGAATTAATACCCATAGACTGAAAATTCACAAAAACCTGGAAAAACGGCAAAATATTGCCTAATTCGATGATATTTTGTTTAAATCACATAAAGGAAAAGGGGATGATAAACGTCAAAATATTGTAAAATTCGATGATTTTTCGTACGAAACAAAATGCAAGAAAATTGCTTAAAATGCAATATTATGCAACATTCTGAGATTTGAAGGCCAAATCACATATCGTGATACTACATGAAATAGTATCTAAATATTGGTAAAAATGAATATATTTACGTAATATCAAACTACATGAAAAACGTGAAAAAAGTCACTATTTTACCATTTTTGAGGAATTTAACTTCAAATCATAGAGCGAGGTTTCGTATTATTTACATCCAAGAAAAGACATATGACAATGTTGTTTCCAATACAAATGATAAAAATCTATGTGTTTTCATTAGAATTAACTAAAATGTTCCAGATTTTCCGTTTATATTACCGATCGAAGATGTACACGTAAAACCGCTCTAATCCGGCTAAAACGTCGATATATGCAATAAAAACAGAACTTCTCCCCTTTTCAATATCTTACTCAGTATTTTAACGAGAAACAAATAGATGATTGAAAATGAAGTATTTAAGGTTACTATCTAATCAATTATGTGTTTGCATCATTTTTATCGTATATATAATGAATTAATAACCATAGACTGAAAAATAACAAAAACCTGGAAAAACGGCAAAATATTGCCTAATTCGATGATATTTTGTTTAAATCACATAGAGGAAAAGGGGATGATAAACGTCAAAATGTTGCTAAAATCGATGATTTTTCGTACGAAACAAAATGCAAGAAAGCTTGCTTAAAATGTAATATTATGCGAAATTCTGAGATTTGAAAGCCAAAACACATATCGTGATACTACATGAAATAGTATAGAAATATTGGTAAAAATGAATATATTTAAATAATATCAAACTACATGAAAAACGTGAAAAAAGTCACTATTTTACCATATATGAGGATTTTAACTTCAAATCATAGAGCGAGGTTTCGTATTATTTAGATCCAAGAAAAGACATATGACAATGTTGTTTCCAATACAAATGATAAAACCAATTTGTTTTCATTAGAATTAACTAAAATGTTCCTGATTTTCCGTTTATATTACTGATGGAAGATGTACACGTAAAACCGCTCTAATCCGTCTGAAACGTCCATATATGCAATAAAAACTGAACTTCTCCCCTTTCCAATATCCTACTCAGTATTTTAACAAGAAGCAAATGGTTGATTGAAAATGAAGTATTTAAGGTTAATTTTTAATAATTTATGCGTTTGCATCATTTTTATCGTATATTTAATGAATTAATAACAATAAACTGAAAATTCACAAAAACGTGGAAAAATGGCAAATATTGCCTAATTCGATGATATTTTGTTTAAATGACATAAAGGAAAAGGGGATGATAAACGTCAAAATATTGTAAAATTCGATGATTTTTCGTACGAAACAAAATGCAAGAAAACTTGCTTAAAATGCAATATTATGCGAAATTCTGAGATTTGAAAGCCAAATCACATCGTGATACTACATGAAATAGTATCGAAATATTGGTAAAAATGAATATATTTACGTAATATCAAACTACATGAAAAACGTGAAAAATGTCACTATTTTACCATATTTGAGGATTTTAACTTCAAATCATAGAGCGAGGTTTCGTATTATTTAGATCCCAGAAAAGACATATGACAATGTTGTTTCCAATACAAATGATAAAACCAATGTGTTTTAATTAGAATTAGCTAAAATGTTGTTGATTTTTCGTTTATATTACCGATGGAAGATGTACACGTAAAACCTCTCTAATCCGGCTGAAACGTCGATATATGCAATAAAAACAGAACTTCTCCCCTTTTCAATATCTTACTCAGTATTTTAACGAGAAACAAATAGATGATTGAAAATGAAGTATTTAAAGTTGCTATGTAATAAATTATGTGTTTGCATCATTTTTATCGTATATTTAAAGAATTAATACCCATAGACTGAAAATTCACAACAAAAACGTGGAAAAACGGCAAAATATTGCCTAATTCGATGATATTTTGTTTAAATCACGTAAAGGAAAAGGGGTTGATAAACGTCAAAATGTTGCTAAATTCGATGATTTTTCGTACGAAACAAAATGCAAGAAAACTTGCTTAAAATGCAATATTATGCGAAATTCTGAGATTTGAAAGCCAAATCACATATCGTGATACGACATGAAATAGTATCGAAATATTGGTAAAAATGAATATATTTAAATAATATCAAACTACATGAAAAACGTGAAAAAGTCACTATTTTACCATATATAAAGATTTTAACTTCAAATCATAGAGCGAGGTTTCGTATTATTTAGATCCAAGAAAAGACATATGACATATGTCTTTTCATATTTTGTTGAAGACATATGATGTTGTTTCCAATACAAATGATAAATCCAATGTGTTTTCATTAGAATTAACTAAAACGTTCCTGATTTTCTGTTTATATTACCGATGGAAGATGTACACGTAAAACCGCTCTAATCCGGCTGAAACGCCGATATATGCAATAAAAACCGAACTTCTCCCCTTTTCAATATCCTACACAGTATTTTAACGAGAAACAAATTATTGATTGAAAATGAAGTATTTAAGGTTAATTTCTAATCAATTATGTGTTTGCATCATTTTTATCGTATATTTAACGAATTAATAACAATAAACTGAAAATTCACAAAAACGTGGAAAAATGGCAAAATATTGCCTAATTCGATGATATTTTGTTTAAATCACATAAAGGAAAAGGGGATGATAAACGTCAAAATGTTGCTAAATTCGATGATTTTTCGTATGAAACAAAATGCAAGAAAACTTGCTTAAAATACAATATTATGCGAAATTCTGAGATTTGAAAGCCAAATCACATCGTGATACGACATGAAATAGTATCGAAATATTGGTAAAAATGAATATATTTACGTAATATCAAACTACATGAAAAACGTGAAAAAAGTCACTATTTTACCATATTTGAGGATTTTAACTTCAAATCATAGAGCGAGGTTTCGTATTACTTAGATCCAAGAAAAGACATATGACAATGTTGTTTCCAATACAAATGATAAAACCAATGTGTTTTCATTAGAATTAACTAAAATGTTCCTGATTTTCCGTTTATATTACTGATGGAAGATGTACACGTAAAACCGCTCTAATCCGTCTGAAACGTCGATATATGCAATAAAAACTGAACTTCTCCCCTTTTCAATATCCTACTCAGTATTTTAACGAGAAGCAAATGGTTGATTGAAAATGAAGTATTTAAGGTTAATTTTTAATCATTTATGTGTTTGCATCATTTTTATCGTATATATAATGAATTAATAACAATAAACTGAAAATTCACAAAAACGTGGAAAAATGGCAAATATTGCCTAATTCGATGATATTTTGTTTAAATCACATAAAGGAAAAGGGGATGATAAACGTCAAAATAATGCTAAATTCGATGTTTTTTCGTACGAAACAAAATGAAAGAAAACTTGCTTAAAATGCAATATTATGCGAAATTCTGAGATTTGAAAGCCAAATCACATATCGTGATACTATATGAAATAGTATCGAAATATTGGTAAAAATGAATATATTTAAATAATATCAAACTACATGAAAAACGTGAAAAAGTCACTATTTTACCATATATAAAGATTTTAACTTCAAATCATAGAGCGAGGTTTCGTATTATTTAGATCCAAGAAAAGACATATGACATATGTCTTTTCATATTATTTTGAAGACATATGATGTTGTTTCCAATACAAATGATAAAACCAATGTGTTTTCATTAGAATTAACTAAAACGTTCCTGATTTTCCGTTTATATTACCGATGGAAGATGTGCACGTTAAAACCGCTCTAATCCGGCTGAAACGTCGATATATGCAATAAAAACCGAACTTCTCCCCTTTTCAATATTCTACACAGTATTTTAACGAGAAACAAAATGTTGCTTGAAAATGAAGTATTTAAGGTTAGTTTCTAATCAATTATGTGTTTGCATCATTTTTATCGTATATTTAATGAATTAATAACAATAAAATGAAAATTCACAAAAACGTGGAAAAATGGAAAATATTGCCTAATTCGATGATATTTTGTTTAAATCACAGAAAGGAAAAGGGGATGATCAACGTCAAAATATTGCAAAATTCGATGATTTTTCGTACGAAACAAAATGCAAGAAAATTGTTAAAAATGCAATATTATGCGACATTCTGAGATTTGAAGGCCAAATCACATATCGTGATACTACATGAAATAGTATCTAAATATTGGTAAAAATTAATATATTTACGTAATATCAAACTACATGAAAAACGTGAAAAAAGTCACTATTTTACCATGTTTGAGGATTTTAACTTCAAATCATAGAGCGAGGTTTCGTATTATTTAGATCCAAGAAAAGACATATGACAATGTTGTTTCCAATACAAATGATAAAAATCTATGTGTTTTCATTAGAATTAACTAAAATGTTCCTGATTTTCCGTTTATATTACCGATGGAAGATGTACACGTAAAACCGCTCTAATCCGGCTGAAACGTCGATATATGCAATAAAAACAGAACTTCTCCCCTTTTCAATATCTTACTCAGTATTTTAACGAGAAACAAATAGATGATTGAAAATGAAGTATTTAAGGTTACTATCTAATCAATTATGTGTTTGCATCATTTTTATCGTATATATAATGAATTAATACCCATAGACTGAAAATTCACAAAAACCTGGAAAAACGGCAAAATATTGCCTAATTCGATGATATTTTGTTTAAATCACATAAAGGAAAAGGGGATGATAAACGTCAAAATGTTGCTAAATTCGATGATTTTTCGTACTTAACAAAATGCAAGAAAACTTGCTTAAAATGCAATATTATGCGAAATTCTGAGATTTGTAAGCCAAATCACATCGTGATACTACATGAAATAGTATCGAAATATTGGTAAAAATTAATATATTTACGTAATATCAAACTACATGAAAAACGTGAAAAAAGTCACTATTTTACCATATATGAGGATTTTAACTTCAAATCATAGAGCGAGGTTTCGTATTATTTAGATCCAAGAACAGACATATGACAATGTTGTTTCCAATACAAATGATAAAACCAATGTGTTTTCATTAGAATTAACTAAAATGTTCCTGATTTTCCGTTTATATTACTGATGGAAGATGTACACGTAAAACCGCTCTAATCCGTCTGAAACGTCGATATATGCAATAAAAACTGAACTTCTCCCCTTTTCAATATCCTACTCAGTATTTTAACGAGAAGAAAATGGTTGATTGAAAATGAAGTATTTAAGGTTAATTTTTAATCATTTATGTGTTTGCATCATTTGTATCGTATATTTAATGAATTAATAACAATAAACTGAAAATTCACAAAAACGTGGAAAAACGGCAAAATATTGCCTAATTCGATGATATTTTGTTTATATCACATTAAGGAACAGCGGATGATAAACGTCAAAATATTGCTAATTTCGATGATTTTTCGTACGAAACAAAATGCAAGAAAACTTGCTTAAAATGCAATATTATGCGAAATTCTGATATATGAAGGCCAAATCACATATCGTGATACAACATGAAACAGTATCGAAATATTGGTAAAAACGAATATATTTACGTAAAATCACACTACATGAAAAACGTGAAAAAGTCACTATTTTACCATATATGAGGGTTTTAACTACAAATCATAGAGCGAGGTTTCGTATTATTTAGATCCACGAAAAGACATATGACATATATGCCGTTGTTTCCAATGCAAATGATAAAAATATATTTGTTTTCACTAGAATTAACTAAAATGTTCTTGATTTTCCGTTTATATTACCGATGGAAGATGTACACGAAAACATCTCTATTCCGGCTGAAACGTCGATATATGCAATTAAAACAGAACTTCTCTCCTTTTCAATATCTTACTCTGTTGTAATCCACAAGTTAGTAGGAATTATTAGCTAGAGGATCATTACTACAACACTTAACGAATGATGATTGAAAGTACATGTAAGTAGACAGACTATGGATCACATATCTAAGAAAGGTCAATGGATTATGACCGAAGCTGTTTAGCCAAATTAATAATTCCTGGAAAGAGGAATTATTCTTCGTTAGGCTTCTAGGAACAAGGTTACCGCTCTAGGGATAAGGTTAATCGGATTATACCTTCCTCAAGAGGCGTGGTGAAATGATTGAGGCCATGGTTGGCTGGAGTCAGTCTGATTGTGGGAGTTGAACTAGCAAGTCCTTTGGATCCCCGTTTGCGGCAGCAGCGAAGTGTAGCAGACAGCTATGCGAGAACCTGATGTGATCTTAGTGACGAAGTTAAGTCTGCAGTATGTGAGTATTGAATGAAAGACTAACCGGGTGTGGAGCGTTGTAGTAATCATTCCGTATTAGGGACTTAGGCGGAAGTTACGAGTGTGTGTGGTGATCGCGGAGGTCAAGTGGTCTATGGGTATTGGAAGCGTATTGACCTAATAGAGTATGTTAATATATTATTATTTGTCTGAGTCTATTCTTTGTAAGTAAATGACAAAACCCGACGGCCTTTAAAGACTTTCCATGTGTCCCTTCATAGTGTTCCTGGTTTGGTTGGTGAGGGAATGTTAGGGAATTGGTAGACGACATATTTGGTGGCAGCACAAACAGGTTTTGGAACACTTTGCGAGATGAAGGAAGTGTGGTTCTGGTTTAGTTGGTGAGGGAATGTTCGGGAAATGGTAGACATCGGGTTGTGGTGAGAACGGTGGTTACTAGACGGAGGAAAGAAGGGTCAGGTGAGACCAGGTCAGAGGAGTTAGTTAATTAAAGGGACTAGGCCATTGTGGGGCACATGTGGGGTTTATTTCTTTCATTCCAGATTCCCGCAGCGAGAGACGGCTAAGAGGCAAGTCTGGATCACTGAAGCATCGGGATCCAAAACAAGTGCAGTGTTCGTAGTGCGGATTATACAGTGTTCGTAGTGCGGATTATACAGTGTTCGTAGTGCGGATTATACAGCGTGGCGAGGTAAACTAGCGCGGGTGAATGTGGGCCAGCGTGGGCCATGTGCGGCCATGTGCGGGCCAAGCGATGGGTGGGCCAAGCGAGCCGCACCGTGGAGCTTGTTTTATATCGTTGGTAAGGCGGAAATAGTGAGAAACCGTTGCTAAGGTGAAATTAAGCGTGAAAACTACGTAATTTAAAGTTAATTAAATTTCACGTAAAGTGTAAACCTAATATTTTAAAGATAATTAAATATTACGTAAAGATTCGAGCGATTTCAGGCGTTACATCGATACAGAAAATAGGCGAAGTGAATTGTGAACTCCTAGGCATAGCGAGCGACGCGTAATTTGACGTCTGGGGTTCGATGTTTCGTGTACCGTGGAGAGGGCCATGGAGATTTTTTTGTGGGTGCAGGTAGCATTATGGAGAGTGTTACCGTGGGACACGGGGAGCGTGTCCCGTTGGTGGGGGTGTGTGGCGCCGGGTGTAGTGAATGGTTGTGTATTGGCGTTTGTATGCAGGGGTGTGTAGTGTAATGCATGTGGTGTGTAGTGTAATGCATGTGTAGTGGCTTATTAGACGCCAGCGTAATGCATAGTATTTACTGTAGTGAAATGTGCATGTTTTCACTGTGGATATTATGGATGTAGTATAGTGCATGACATTGTTGGCATTGTAGCGCCAAGGTGTAGCATGTGTAGCATAACTGGTTGTTGTAACACCGGGTGTATTGTAGACATTAGCGTTGAAGTATGTTAACGCAGGTGGTGGGTGTGTGTGGGTGGCCACTACACAAGATATTATACCTGACGACTGTGGGTCAGGTAATTAACGGATTACCAGAGAAAAGGGACAGTGTGTGTCTGCGTTTGGTGATGTCCCGTGGTGTTTTGATGCGCTCTGGCGCAAGGCATATGCCTGTGGTGGTATTGGTGTTGAGGGCGTTGGAGACGCCGTGTGTGGTGTTGAGGGCGTTGGGGACGCCGGGTGTTGTGTTGAGGGCGTTGGGGACGCCGTGTGTTGTGTTGAGGGCGTTGGGGACGCCGTGTGTTGTGTTGAGGGCGTTGGGGACGCCGTGTGTTGTGTTGAGGGCGTTGGGGACGCCGTGTGTTGTGTTGAGGGCGTTGGGGACGCCGGGTGTTGTGTTGAGGGCGTTGGGGACGCCGGGTGTTGTGTTGAGGGCGTTGGGGACGCCGGGTGTTGTGTTGAGGGCGTTGGGGACGCCGTGTGTTGTGTTGAGGGCGTTGGGGACGCCGGGTGTTGTGTTGAGGGCGTTGGGGACGCCGTGTGTTGTGTTGAGGGCGTTGGGGACGCCGGGTGTTGTGTTGAGGGCGTTGGGGACGCCGGGTGTTGTGTTGAGGGCGTTGGGGACGCCGGGTGTTGTGTTGAGGGCGTTGGGACGCCATTGGGTGGTGTAGTGTAGTGGCGTTTGGACGCCTGGTATGGAGTGTGGTGTTGTGGAGTATATGGTGGCGCAGGGGCGCCAGGTAGTGGTCGGTAAGGTGAGTATTGGCGTAGCAAGGTCGGTGCGTTAGGACGCAGGAAGTGGTTGTGGGGATGTGTGGCGTTATATTGAGGTCATCAGTGGTTGGGATGACCAGAGGTGATGGTGTGTCGGAGTGGGTAAGTCTTATGGATAAGATGAAATGTGGATAATTGCAGGAGTTGGTGGCTGCAGTAGGCGAGCCACGTCGATATATCTAGCAAAACTCATAAAAGACTAATAAAAATTCATTATTCTCATTAAAATTTTCATTATTAATTATGTCGGAGTGGGTAAGTCTTATGGATAAGATTATAATGTAGAATTTCAAAATTTCAGGTGTTGGTGGTTGCAGTGAGCGAGCCAAGTAGATATACTAATTTCTCATTAATTAAGTTGTTACAGGAATCTCGCTAGAAGCGAGCCAGTGGCAGTATGATGCTTTAGTGACATTAGTTGTGAAATTATTTTAATGAGGTATTTATTGTGATAATGTATGTGCATGTATATACTGTATATTACCTCATCGGCACCATTACTGAGTGTTAGGCTTGAGAAGGTCCCCCTGGATCATGTCACAGAGCTTCAGGTAGAGTAGAAGGGAAGCTATGAGGCTACACTCAGTTATTCTAGAAAAAAAAGGGGGGTGGAAGTGAACCAACGTGACGTTATAGGCGAAATTCGCCCCCTGACATCAAAGCAGGGATAAGGGCCAGCTGCAATGGTTTTGCAGCTGCGCTCAGGCTATATACGGGGAGAGAGTAAGGAGCCGAAGGGGTTATGTAATAATGGGATCGAGCCAGGGGGCTCCGAGGGAATATTTTGCAGGTACAGCGGTCGGGAAGGTGTGAATACAGGTGGACACACTCTGGGCGGATGGGCCTAGTCCAGAGAGCTGTGAGGGATCTACAGCGTTCTGGGATTGGTGCCCTGGAACGAGACGTCAGCACAGACCCAAGGGAACATGACCCTGGGGTAGGAATCTCCGTTGCTCTGGAGGCCAGGATCACGTTAGCTCAGAGCAACGATGGGACATTGACAACATTCACCAGGCTGGACAGCCTGGGTTTTGTCTGGGTCATGGAGGATCTATGACCTAGCAACCATGGGACACGAAGACAAGAGAGGTGATGCTGCCAATTTTGGAAGAGGCCAGTGAAACATTGTGTGATCATTGTAAGCCCTTATGTTACCAGTACAGGGCAAGATGTTGAATTATTAACTTGTTACTAAGGATGAAGAACCTTAGATATATATGTGTTGTGTATATATTAATGACTAGTGTCATTTCTGTTTAAGTGCCAGCATTCTGGTCCATGTAATTTTATGGTTATGTTTGTATGTAATTATATGTCAGCAGTTTAGGTATATGTGCATTTGTTGGAGATGGGAAAAATTATTACAGACTATTTTACCTGTGCTATGATGTGAATATAATGTATATGTTGGAGAAGTATTGTGAGTCATGTCGGGGAAAATTTTAATTTATTTCATTGTGTGTATGATGAACTTATTGGATGATTTTTTAGTTGTACACATATGGTAGGTGCATCCTCCAGGTCCTTGCACTAATGGAACCATTGCAATGATGCATATGGGGACATATGCGTGTTTAAGGAGGGGAGTGGTGTTGTAATCCACAAGTTAGTAGGAATTATTAGCTAGAGGATCATTACTACAACACTTAACGAATGATGATTGAAAGTACATGTAAGTAGACAGACTATGGATCACATATCTAAGAAAGGTCAATGGATTAAGACCGAAGCTGTTTAGCCAAATTAATAATTCCTGGAAAGAGGAATTATTCTTCGTCAGGCTTCTAGGAACAAGGTTACCGCTCTAGGGATAAGGTTAATCGGATTATACCTTCCTCAAGAGGCGTGGTGAAATGATTGAGGCCATGGTTGGCTGGAGTCAGTCTGATTGTGGGAGTTGAACTAGCAAGTCCTTTGCATCCCCGTTTGCGGCAGCAGCGAAGTGTAGCAGACAGCTATGCGAGAACCTGATGTGATCTTAGTGACGAAGTTAAGTCTGCAGTATGTGAGTATTGAATGAAAGACTAACCGGGTGTGGAGCGTTGTAGTAATCATTCCGTATTAGGGACTTAGGCGGAAGTTACGAGTGTGTGTGGTGATCGCGGAGGTCAAGTGGTCTATGGGTATTGGAAGCGTATTGACCTAATAGAGTATGTTAAAATATTATTATTTGTCAGAGTCTATTCTTTGTAATTAAATGACAAAACACGACGGCCATTAAATACCTTCCATATGTTCATTCATTGTGTTCCAGTACAAACCTAGTGGTACGCCTCAAGGGTCTGGTGTGTGTAGGAGTACACGGTGGTAGTAACGGTTGCTGAGGCAAGGTGTTATGTGTTGTGTAATCGCTGTGTTCGGAATGAACCGGGGTTCAGCGTCACGACAACTCAGTATTTTAACAAGAAACAAAAATATGATTGAAAATTAAGTATTTAAGGTTATTGTCTAATCAATTATGTGTTTGCATCATTTTTATCGTATATATAATGAATTAATACCCATAGACTGAAAATTCACAAAAACCTGGAAAAACGGCAAAATATTGCCTAATTCGATGATATTTTGTTTAAATCACATAAAGGAAAAGGGGATGATAAACGTCAAAATGTTGCTAAATTCGATGATTTTTCGTACGAAACAAAATGCAAGAAAACTTGCTTAAATGCAATATTATGCGAAATTCTGAGATTTGAAAGCCAAAACACATATCGTGATACTACATGAAATAGTATCGATATATTGGTAAAAATGAATATATTTAAATAATATCAAACTACATGAAAAACGTGAAAAAAGTCACTATTTTACCATATATGAAGATTTTAACTTCAAATCATAGAGCGAGGTTTCGTATTATTTAGATCCAAGAAAAGACATATGACATATGTCTTTTCATATTATGTTGAAGACATATGATGTTGTTTCCAATACAAATGATAAAACCAATATGTTTTCATTAGAATTAACTAAAACGTTCCTGATTTTCTGCTTATATTACCGATGGAAGATGTACACGTAAAACCGCTCTAATCCGGCTGAAACGTCGATATATGCAATAAAAACCGAACTTCTCCCCTTTTCAATATCCTACACAGTATTTTAACGAGAAACAAATTGTTGATTGAAAATGAAGTATTTAAGGTTAATTTCTAATCAATTATGTGTTTGCATCATTTTTATCGTATATTTAATGAATTAATAACAATAAACTGAAAATTCACAAAAACGTGGAAAAATGGCAAAATATTGCCTAATTCGATGATATTTTGTTTAAATCACATAAAGGAAAAGGGGATGATAAACGTCAAAATATAGCAAAATTCGATGATTTTTCGTACGAAACAAAATAAAAGAAAATTGCTTAAAATGCAATATTATGCGACAATCTGAGATTTGAAGGCCAAATCACATATCGTGATACTACATGAAATAGTATCTAAATATTGGTAAAAATGAAAATATTTACGTAATATCAAACTACATGAAAAACTTGAAAAAGTCACTATTTTACCATGTTTGAGGATTTTAACTTCAAATCATAGAGCGAGGTTTCGTATTATTTAGATCCAAGAAAAGACATATGACAATGTTGTTTCCAATACAAATGATAAAAATCTATGTGTTTTCATTAGAATTAACTAAAATGTTCCTGATTTTCCGTTTATATTACCGATGGAAGATGTACACATAAAACCGCTCTAATCCGGCTGAAACGTCGATATATGCAATAAAAACAGAACTTCTCCCCTTTTCAATATCTTACTCAGTATTTTAACGAGAAACAAATAGATGATTGAAAATGAAGTATTTAAGGTTTCTATCTAATCAATTATGTGTTTGCATCATTTTTATCGTATATATAATGAATTAATACCCATAGACTGAAAATTCACAAAAACCTGGAAAAACTGCAAAATATTGCCTAATTCGATGATATTTTGTTTAAATCACATAAAGGAAAAGAGGATGATAAACGTCAAAATGTTGGTAAATTCGATGATTTTTCGTACGAAACAAAATGCAAGAAAACTTGCTTAAAATGGAATATTATGCGAAATTCTGAGATTTAAAAGCCAAATCACATCGTGATACTACATGAAATAGTATCAAAATATTGGTAAAAATGAATATATTTACGTAATATCAAACTACATGAAAAACGTGAAAAAAGTCACTATTTTACCATATTTGAGGATTTTAACTTCAAATCATAGAGCGAGGTTTCGTATTATTTAGATCCAAGAAAAGACATATGACAATGTTGTTTCCAATACAAATGATAAAACCAATGTGTTTTCATTAGAATTAACTAAAATGTTCCTGATTTTTCGTTTATATTACTGATGGAAGATGTACACGTAAAACCGCTCTAATCCGTCTGAAACGTCGATATATGCAATAAAAACTGAACTTCTCCCCTTTTCAATATCCTACTCAGTATTTTAACGAGAAGCAAATGGTTGATTGAAAATGAAGTATTTAAGGTTAATTTTTAATCATTTATGTGTTTGCATCATTTTTATCGTATATTTAATAAATTAATAACAATAAACTGAAAATTCACAAAAACGTGGAAAAACGGCAAAATATTGCCTAATTCGATGATATTTTGTTTATATCACATAAAGGAACAGCGGATGATAAACGTCAAAATATTGTTAATTTCGATGATTTTTCGTACGAAACAAAATGCAAGAAAACTTGCTTAAAATGCAATATTATGCGAAATTCTGATATATGAAGGCCAAATCACATATCGTGATACAACATTAAACAGTATCGAAATATTGGTAAAAACGAATATATTTACCTAAAATCACACTACATGAAAAACGTGAAAAAAGTCACTATTTTACCATATATGAGGGTTTTACCTACAAATCATAGAGCGAGGTTTCGTATTATTTAGATCCACGAAAAGACATATGATATATATGCCATTGTTTCCAATGCAAATGATAAAAATCTATTTGTTTTCACTAGAATTAGCTAAAATGTTCCTGATTTTCCGTTTATATTACCTATGGAAGATGTACAAGAAAATATCTCTATTCCGGCTGAAACGTCGATATATGCAATAAAAACAGAACTTCTCTCCTTTTCAATATCTTACTCAGTATTTTAACAAGAAACAAAAATATGATTGAAAATTAAGTATTTAAGGTTATTGTCTAATCAATTATGTGTTTGCATCATTTTTATCGTATATTTAATGAATTAATAACAATTAACTAAAAATTCACAAAAAGGTAAAAAAACGGCGAAATATTGCCTAATTCGATGATATTTTGTTTAAATCACATAAAGAAAAAGGGGATGATGAACGTGAAAATTATACTAAATTCGATGATTTCTCGTACGAAACAAAATGCAAGAAAACTTGCTTAAAATGCAATATTATGCGAAATTCTGAGATTTGAAGGCTAAATCACATATCGTGATACTACATGAAATAGTATCGAAATCGTGGTAAAAATGAATATATTTACGCAATATCAAACTACATGAAAAACGTGAAAAAAGTAACCATATTTGAGGATTTTAACTTCAAATCATAGAGCGAGGTTTCGTATTATTTAGATCCAAGAAAAGACATATGACAATGTTGTTTCCAGTACAAATGATAAAAACCAATGTGTTTTCATTAGAATTAACTAAAATGTTCCTGATTTTCCGTTTATATTACCGACGGAAGATGTACACATAAAAACCGCTCTAATCCGGCTGAAACGTCGATATATGCAATAAAAACTGAACTTCTGTCCTTTTCAATACCCTACTCAGTATTTTAACGAGAAACAAATAGTTGATTGAAAATGAAGTATTTAAGGTTAATTTCTAATGAATTATGTGTTTGCAACATTTTTATCGTATATTTAATGAATAAATAACAATTAAATGAAAATTCATAAAAACGGCGAAAAACGGCAAAATATTGTTTAATTCGATGATATTTTGTTTAAATCACATAAAGGAAAAGGGGATGATAAACGTCAAAATATTGCAAAATTCGATGATTTTTCGTACGAAACAAAATGCAAGAAAATTGCTTAAAATGCAATATTATGCGACATTCTGACATTTGAAGGCCAAATCACATATCGTGATACTACATGAAATAGTATCTAAATATTGGTAAAAATGAATATATTTACGTAATATCAAACTACATGAAAAACGTGAAAAAGTCACTATTTTACCATGTTTGAGGATTTTAACTTCAAATCATAGAGCGAGGTTTCGTATTATTTAGATCCAAGAAAAGACATATGACAATGTTGTTTCCAATACAAATGATAAAAATCTATGTGTTTTCATTAGAATTAACTAAAATGTTCCTGATTTTCCGTTTATATTACCGATGGAAGATGTACGCGTAAAACCGCTCTAATTCGGCTGAAACGTCGATATATGCAATAAAAACAGAACTTCTCCCCTTTTCAATATCTTACTCAGTATTTTAACGAGAAACAATTAGATGATTGAAAATGAAGTATTTAAGGTTACTATCTAATCAATTGTGTGTTTGCATCATTTTTATAGTATATATAATGAATTAATACCCATAGACTGAAAATTCACAAAAACCTGGAAAAACGGCAAAATATTGCCTAATTCGATGATATTTTGTTTAAATCACATAAAGGAAAGGGGGATGATAAACGTCAAAATGTTGCTAAATTCGATGATTTTTCGTATGAAACAAAATGCAAGAAAACTTGCTTAAAATACAATATTATGCGAAATTCTGAGATTTGAAAGCCAAGTCACATCGTGATACTACATGAAATAGTATCGAAATATTGGTAAAAATGAATATATTTACGTAATATCAAACTACATGAAAAACGTGAAAAAAGTCACTATTTTACCATATTTGAGGATTTTAACTTCAAATCATAGAGCGAGGTTTCGTATTATTTAGATCCAAGAAAAGACATATGACAATGTTGTTTCCAATACAAATGATAAAACCAATGTGTTTTCATTAGAATTAACTAAAATGTTCCTGATTTTCCGTTTATATTACTGATGGAAGATGTACACGTAAAACCGCTCTAATCCGTCTGAAACGTCGATATATGCAATAAAAACTGAACTTTTCCCCTTTTCAATATCCTACTCAGTATTTTAACGAGAAGCAAATGGTTGATTGAAAATGAAGTATTTAAGGTTAATTTTTAATCATTTATGTGTTTGCATCATTTTTATTGTATATTTAATGAATTAATAACAATAAACTGAAAATTCACAAAAACGTGGAAAAATGGCAAATATTGCCTAATTCGATAATATTTTGATTAAATCACATAAAGGAAAAGGGGATGATAAACGTCAAAATGTTGCTAAATTCGATGATTTTTCGTATGAAACAAAATGCAAGAAAACTTGCTTAAAATACAATATTATGCGAAATTCTGAGATTTGAAAGCCAAATCACATCGTGATACTACATGAAATAGTATCGAAATATTGGTAAAAATGAATATATTTACGTAATATCAAACTACATGAATAACGTGAAAAATGTCACTATTTTACCATATTTGAGGATTTTAACTTCAAATCATAGAGCGAGGTTTCGTATTATTTAGATCCAAGAAAAGACATATGACAATGTTGTTTCCAATACAAATGATAAAACCAATGTGTTTTAATTAGAATTAACTAAAATGTTGTTGATTTTTCGTTTATATTACCGATGGAAGATGTACACGTAAAACCTCTCTAATCCGGCTGAAACGTCGATATATGCAATAAAAACAGAACTTCTCCCCTTTTCAATATCTTACTCAGTATTTTAACGAGAAACAAATAGATGATTGAAAATGAAGTATTTAAAGTTGCTATGTAATCAATTATGTGTTTGCATCATTTTTATCGTATATTTAAAGAATTAATACCCATTGACTGAAAATTCACAACAAAAACGTGTAAAAACGGCAAAATATTGCCTAATTCGATGATATTTTGTTTAAATCACATAAAGGAAAAGGGGTTGATAAACGTCAAAATGTTGCTAAATTCGATGATTTTTCGTACGAAACAAAATGCAAGAAAACTTGCTTAAAATGCAATATTATGCGAAATTCTGAGATTTGAAAGCCAAATCACATATCGTGATACTACATGAAATAGTATCGAAATATTGGTAAAAATGAATATATTTAAATAATATCAACTACATGAAAAACGTGAAAAAGTCACTATTTTACCATGTATAAAGATTTTAACTTCAAATCATAGAGCGAGGTTTCGTATTATTTAGATCCAAGAAAAGACATATGACATATGTCTTTTCATATTTTGTTGAAGACATATGATGTTGTTTCCAATACAAATTATAAATCCAATGTGTTTTCATTAAAATTAACTAAAACGTTCCTGATTTTCTGTTTATATTACCGATGGAAGATGTACACGTAAAACCGCTCTAATCCGGCTGAAACGCCGATATATGCAATAAAAACCGAACTTCTCCCCTTTTCAATATCCTACACAGTATTTTAACGAGAAACAAATTATTGATTGAAAACGAAGTATTTAAGGTTAATTTCTAATCAATTATGTGTTTGTATCATTTTTATCGTATATTTAATGAATTAATAACAATAAACTGAAAATTCACAAAAACGTGGAAAAATGGCAAAATATTGCCTAATTCGATAATATTTTGTTTAAATCACATAAAGGAAAAGGGGATGATAAACGTCAAAATGTTGCTAAATTCGATGATTTTTCGTATGAAACAAAATGCAAGAAAACTTGCTTAAAATACAATATTATGCGAAATTCTGAGATTTGAAAGCCAAGTCACATCGTGATACTACATGAAATAGTATCGAAATATTGGTAAAAATGAATATATTTACGTAATATCAAACTACATGAAAAACGTGAAAAAAGTCACTATTTTACCATATTTGAGGATTTTAACTTCAAATCATAGAGCGAGGTTTCGTATTATTTAGATCCAAGAAAAGACATATGACAATGTTGTTTCCAATACAAATGATAAAACCAATGTGTTTTCATTAGAATTAACTAAAATGTTCCTGATTTTCCGTTTATATTACTGATGGAAGATGTACACGTAAAACCGCTCTAATCCGTCTGAAACGTCGATATATGCAATAAAAACTGAACTTCTCCCCTTTTCAATATCCTACTCAGTATTTTAACGAGAAGCAAATGGTTGATTGAAAATGAAGTATTTAAGGTTAATTTTTAATCATTTATGTGTTTGCATCATTTTTATTGTATATTTAATGAATTAATAACAATAAACTGAAAATTCACAAAAACGTGGAAAAATGGCAAATATTGCCTAATTCGATGATATTTTGTTTAAATCACATAAAGGAAAAGGGGATGATAAACGTCAAAATGTTGCTAAATTCGATGATTTTTCGTATGAAACAAAATGCAAGAAAACTTGCTTAAAATACAATATTATGCGAAATTCTGAGATTTGAAAGCCAAATCACATCGTGATACTACATGAAATAGTATCGAAATATTGGTAAAAATGAATATATTTACGTAATATCAAACTACATGAATAACGTGAAAAATGTCACTATTTTACCATATTTGAGGATTTTAACTTCAAATCATAGAGCGAGGTTTCGTATTATTTAGATCCAAGAAAAGACATATGACAATGTTGTTTCCAATACAAATGATAAAACCAATGTGTTTTAATTAGAATTAACTAAAATGTTGTTGATTTTTCGTTTATATTACCGATGGAAGATGTACACGTAAAACCTCTCTAATCCGGCTGAAACGTCGATATATGCAATAAAAACAGAACTTCTCTCCTTTTCAATATCTTACTCAGTATTTTAACAAGAAACAAAAATATGATTGAAAATTAAGTATTTAAGGTTATTGTCTAATCAATTATGTGTTTGCATAATTTTTATCGTATATATAATGAATTAATAACAATTAACTAAAAATTCACAAAAAGGTCAAAAAACGGTGAAATATTGCCTAATTCGATGATATTTTGTTTAAATCACATAAAGAAAAAGGGGATGATGAACGTGAAAATATTACTAAATTCGATGATTTCTCGTACGAAACAAAATGCAAGAAAACTTGCTTAAAATGCAATATTATGCGAAATTCTGAGATTTGAAGGCTAAATCACATATCGTGATACTACATGAAATAGTATCGAAATAGTGGTAAAAATGAATATATTTACGCAATATCAAACTACATGAAAAACATGTAAAAAGTAACCATATTTGAGGATTTTAACTTCAAATCATAGAGCGAGGTTTCGTATTATTTAGATCCAAGAAAAGACATATGACAATGTTGTTTCCAGTACAAATGATAAAAACCAATGTGTTTTCATTAGAATTAACTAAAATGTTCCTGATTTTCCGTTTATATTACCGACGGAAGATGTACACTTAAAACCGCTCTAATCCGGCTGAAACGTCGATATATGCAATAAAAACTGAACTTCTGTCCTTTTCAATACCCTACTCAGTATTTTAACGAGAAACAAATAGTTGATTGAAAATGAAGTATTTAAGGTTAATTTGTAATGAATTATGTGTTTGCATCATTTTTATCGTATATTTAACGAATAAATAACAATTAAATGAAAATTCATAAAAACGGAGAAAAACGGCAAAATATTGCCTAATTCGATGATATTTTGTTTAAATCACATCAAGGAAAAGGGGATGATGAACAGGAAAATATTGCTAAATTCGATGATTTTTCGTACGAAACAAAATGCAAGAAAACGTGCTTAAAATGCAATATTATGCGACATTCTGAGATTTGAAGGCCAAATCGCATATCGTGATACTACATGAAATAGTTTCGAAATATTGGTAAAAATGAATTTTTACGTAATATCACACTACATGAAAAACGTGAAAAAGTCACTATTTTACCATATTTGAGGATTTTAACTTCAAATCATAGAGCGAGGTTTCGTATTATTTAAATCCAATAAAAGACATGACAATGTTGTTTCCAAAACAAATGATAATAAATAATGTGTTTTCATTGAAATTAACTAAAATGTTGTTGATTTTCCGTTTATATTACCGATGGAAGATGTGCACGTAAAACCGCTCTAATCCGGCTGAAACGTCGATATATGCAATAAAAACCGAACTTCTCCCCTTTTATATATCCTACTCAGTATTTTAACGAGAAACAAATGGTTGATTGAAAATGAAATATTTAAGGTTAATTTCTAATCAATTATGTGTTTGCGTCATTTGTCTCGTATATATAATGAATTAATAACAATAAACTGGAAATTCACAAAAACGTGGAAAAACGGCAAAATATTGCTAAATTCGATGATTTTTCGTACGAAACAAAATGCAAGAAAACTTGCTTAAAATGCAATATTATGCGAAACTCTGAGATTTGAAGGCCAAATCACATATCGTGATACTACATGAAATAGTTTCGAAATAGTGGTAAAAATGAATATATTTACGCAATATCAAACTACATGAAAAACGTGAAAAAAGTCACTATTTAACCATATTTGAGGATTTTAACTTCAAATCATAGAGCGAGGTTTCGTATTATTTAGATCCAAGAAAAGACATATGACAATGTTGTTTCCAATACAAATGATAAAAACAAATGTGTTTTCATTAGAATTAACTAAAATGTTCCTGATTTTCCGTTTATATTACCGATGGAAGATGTACAGGTAAAACCGCTCTAATCCGGCTGAAACGTCGATATATGCAATAAAAACAGAACTTCTCCCCTTTTCAATATCTTACTCAGTATTTTAACGAGAAACAAATAGATGATTGAAAATGAAGTATTTAAGGTTACTATCTAATCAATTATGTGTTTGCATCATTTTTATCGTATATATAATGAATTAATACCCATAGACTGAAAATTCACAAAAACCTGGAAAAACGGCAAAATATTGCCTAATTCGATGATATTTTGTTTAAATCACATAAAGGAAAAGGGGTTGATATACGACAAAATGTTGCTAAATTCGATGATTTTTCGTACGAAACAAAATGCAAGAAAACTTGCTTAAAATACAATATTATGCGAAATTCTGAGATTTGAGAGCCAAATCACATATCGTGATACTACATGAAATAGTATCGAAATATTGGTAAAAATGAATATATTTAAATAATATCAAACAACATGAAAAACGTGAAAAAGTCACTATTTTACCATATATGAAGATTTTAACTTCAAATCATAGAGCGAGGTTTCGTATTATTTAGATCCAAGAAAAGACATATGACATATGTCTTTTCATATTATTTTGAAGACATATGATGTTGTTTCCAATACAAATGATAAAACCAATGTGTTTTCATTAGAATTAACTAAAACGTTCCTGATTTTCCGTTTATATTACCGATGGAAGATGTGCAAGTAAAACCGCTCTAATCCGGCTGAAACGTCGATATATGCAATAAAACCCGAACTTCTCCCCTTTTCAATATCCTACACAGTATTTTAACGAGAAACAAATTGTTGTTTGAAAATGAAGAATTTAAGGTTAGTTTTTAATGAATTAAGTGTTTGCATCATTTTTATCGTATATTTAATGAAATAATAACAATAAACTGAAAATTCACAAAAACGTGGAAAAATGGCAAATATTGCCTAATTCGTTGATATTTTGTTTAAATCACATAAGGGAAAAGGGGATGATAAACATCAAAATATTGCAAAATTCGATGATTTTTCGTACGAAACAAAATGCAAGAAAATTGCTTAAAATGCAATATTATGCGACATTCTGAGGTTTGAAGGCCAAATCACATATCGTGATACTACATGAAATAGTATCTAAATATTGGTAAAAATGAATATATTTACGTAATATCAAACTACATGAAAAACGTGAAAAAAGTCACTATTTTACCATGTTTGAGGATTTTAACTTCAAATCATAGAGCGAGGTTTCGTATTATTTAGATCCAAGAAAAGACATATGACAATGTTGTTTCCAATACAAATGATAAAAATCTATGTGTTTTCATTAGAGTTAACTAAAATGTTCCTGATTTTCCGTTTATATTACCGATGGAAGATGTACACGTAAAACCGCTCTAATCCGGCTGAAACGTCGATATATGCAATAAAAACAGAACTTCTCCCCTTTTCAATATCTTACTCAGTATTTTAACGAGAAACAAAAAGATGATTGAAAATGAAGTATTTAAGGTTACTGTCTAATCAATTATGTGTTTGCATCATTTTTATCGTATATATAATGAATTAATTCCCATAGACTGAAAATTCACAAAAACCTGGAAAAACGGCAAAATATTGCCTAATTCGATGATATTTTGTTTATATCACATAAAGGAACATCGGATGATGAACGTCAAAATATTGCTAATTTCGATGATTTTTCGTACGAAACAAAATGCAAGAAAACTTGCTTAAAATGCAATATTATGCGAAATTCTGATATATGAAGGCCAAATCACATATCGTGATACAACATGAAACAGTATCGAAATATTGGTAAAAACGAATATATTTACGTAAAATCACACTACATGAAAAACGTGAAAAAAGTCACTATTTTACCATATATGAGGGTTTTAACTACAAATCATAGAGCGAGGTTTCGTATTATTTTGATCCACGAAAAGACATATGACATATATGCCGTTGTTTCCAATGCAAATGATAAAAATATATTTGTTTTCACTAGAATTAACTAAAATGTTCCTGATTTTCCGTTTATATTACCGATGGAAGATGTACACGAAAACATCTCTATTCCGGCTGAAACGTCGATATATGCAATAAAAACAGAACTTCTCTCCTTTTCAATATCTACTCAGTATTTTAACAAGAAACAAAAATATGATTGAAAATTAAGTATTTAAGGTTATTGTCTAATCAATTATGTGTTTGCATCATTTTTATCGTATATATAATGAATTAATACCCATAGACTGAAAATTCACAAAAACCTGCAAAAACGGCAAAATATTGCCTAATTCGATGATATTTTGTTTAAATCACATAAAGGAAAAGGGGATGATAAACGTCAAAATGTTGCTAAATTCGATGATTTTTCGTACGAAACAAAATGCAAGAAAACTTGCTTAAATGCAATATTATGCGAAATTCTGAGATTTGAAAGCCAAAACACATATCGTGATACTACATGAAATATTATCGATATATTGGTAAAAATGAATATATTTAAATAATATCAAACTACATGAAAAACGTGAAAAAAGTCACTATTTTACCATATATGAAGATTTTAACTTCAAATCATAGAGCGAGGTTTCGTATTATTTAGATCCAAGAAAAGACATATGACATATGTCTTTTCATATTATGTTGAAGACATATGATGTTGTTTCCAATACAAATGATAAAACCAATATGTTTTCATTAGAATTAACTAAAACGTTCTTGATTTTCTGCTTATATTACCGATGGAAGGTGAACACGTAAAACCGCTCTAATCCGGCTGAAACGTCGATATATGCAATAAAAACCGAACTTCTCCCCTTTTCAATATCCTACACAGTATTTTAACGAGAAACAAATTGTTGATTGAAAATGAAGTATTTAAGGTTAATTTCTAATCAATTATGTGTTTGCATCATTTTTATCGTATATTTAATGAATTAATAACAATAAACTGAAAATTCACAAAAACGTGGAAAAATGGCAAAATATTGCCTAATTCGATGATATTTTGTTTAAATCACATAAAGGAAAAGGGGATGATAAACGTCAAAATATAGCAAAATTCGATGATTTTTCGTACGAAACAAAATGCAAGAAAATTGCTTAAAATGCAATATTATGCGAAATTCTGAGATTTAAAAGCCAAATCACATCGTGATACTACATGAAATAGTATCGAAATATTGGTAAAAATGAATATATTTACGTAATATCAAACTACATGAAAAACGTGAAAAAAGTCACTATTTTACCATATATGAGGATTTTAACTTCAAATCATAGAGCGAGGTTTCGTATTATTTACATCCAAGAAAAGACATATGACAATGTTGTTTCCAATACAAATGATAAAACCAATGTGTTTTCATTAGAATTAACTAAAATGTTCCTGATTTTCCGTTTATATTACTGATGGAATATGTACACGTAAAACCGCTCTAATCCGTCTGAAACGTCGATATATGCAATAAAAACTGAACTTCTCCCCTTTTCAATATCCTACTCAGTATTTTAACGAGAAGCAAATGGTTGATTAAAAATGAAGTATTTAAGGTTAATTTTTAATCATTTATGTGTTTGCATCATTTTTATCGTATATTTAATGAATTAATAACAATAAACTGAAAATTCACAAAAACGTGGAAAAACGGCAAAATATTGCCTAATTCGATGATATTTTGTTTATATCACATAAAGGAACAGCGGATGATAAACGTCAAAATATTGTTAATTTCGATGATTTTTCGTACGAAACAAAATGCAAGAAAACTTGCTTAAAATGCAATATTATGCGAAATTCTGATATATGAAGGCCAAATCACATATCGTGATACAACATGAAACAGTATCGAAATATTGGTAAAAACGAATATATTTACGTAAAATCACACTACATGAAAAAAGTCACTATTTTACCATATATGAGGGTTTTAACTACAAATTATAGAGCGAGGTTTCGTATTATTTAGATCCACGAAAAGACATATGACATATATGCCGTTGTTTCCAATGCAAATGATAAAAATATATTTGTTTTCACTAGAATTAACTAAAATGTTCCTGATTTTCCGTTTATATTACCGATGGAAGATGTACACGAAAACATCTCTATTCCGGCTGAAACGTCGATATATGCAATAAAAACAGAACTTCTCTCCTTTTCAATATCTACTCAGTATTTTAACAAGAAACAAAAATATGATTGAAAATTAAGTATTTAAGGTTATTGTCTAATCAATTATGTGTTTGCATCATTTTTATCGTATATATAATGAATTAATACCCATAGACTGAAAATTCACAAAAACCTGCAAAAACGGCAAAATATTGCCTAATTCGATGATATTTTGTTTAAATCACATAAAGGAAAAGAGGATGATAAACGTCAAAATGTTGCTAAATTCGATGATTTTTCGTACGAAACAAAATGCAAGAAAACTTGCTTAAATGCAATATTATGCGAAATTCTGAGATTTGAAAGCCAAAACAAATATCGTGATACTACATGAAATATTATCGATATATTGGTAAAAATGAATATATTTAAATAATATCAAACTACATGAAAAACGTGAAAAAAGTCACTATTTTACCATATATGAAGATTTTAACTTCAAATCATAGAGCGAGGTTTCGTATTATTTAGATCCAAGAAAAGACATATGACATATGTCTTTTCATATTATGTTGAAGACATATGATGTTGTTTCCAATACAAATGATAAAACCAATATGTTTTCATTAGAATTAACTAAAACGTTCCTGATTTTCTGCTTATATTACCGATGGAAGGTGTACACGTAAAACCGCTCTAATCCGGCTGAAACGTCGATATATGCAATAAAAACCGAACTTCTCCCCTTTTCAATATCCTACACAGTATTTTAACGAGAAACAAATTGTTGATTGAAAATGAAGTATTTAAGGTTAATTTCTAATCAATTATGTGTTTGCATCATTTTTATCGTATATTTAATGAATTAATAACAATAAACTGAAAATTCACAAAAACGTGGAAAAATGGCAAAATATTGGCTAATTCGATGATATTTTGTTTAAATCACATAAAGGAAAAGGGGATGATAAACGTCAAAATATAGCAAAATTCGATGATTTTTCGTTGGAAACAAAATGCAAGAAAATTGCTTAAAATGCAATATTATGCGAAATTCTGAGATTTAAAAGCCAAATCACATCGTGATACTACATGAAATAGTATCGAAATATTGGTAAAAATGAATATATTTACGTAATATCAAACTACATGAAAAACGTGAAAAAAGTCACAATTTTACCATATTTGAGGATTTTAACTTCAAATCATAGAGCGAGGTTTCGTATTATTTAGATCCAAGAAAAGACATATGACATTGTTGTTTCCAATACAAATGATAAAACCAATGTGTTTTCATTAGAATTAACTAAAATATTCCTGATTTTCCGTTTATATTACTGATGGAATATGTACACGTAAAACCGCTCTAATCCGTCTGAAACGTCGATATATGCAATAAAAACTGAACTTCTCCCCTTTTCAATATCCTACTCAGTATTTTAACGAGAAGCAAATGGTTGATTAAAAATGAAGTATTTAAGGTTAATTTTTAATCATTTATGTGTTTGCATCATTTTTATCGTATATTTAATGAATTAATAACAATAAACTGAAAATTCACAAAAACGTGGAAAAACGGCAAAATATTGCCTAATTCGATGATATTTTGTTTATATCACATAAAGGAACAGCGGATGATAAACGTCAAAATATTGTTAATTTCGATGATTTTTCGTACGAAACAAAATGCAAGAAAACTTGCTTAAAATGCAATATTATGCGAAATTCTGATATATGAAGGCCAAATCACATATCGTGATACAACATGAAACAGTATCGAAATATTGGTAAAAACGAATATATTTACGTAAAATCACACTACATGAAAAAAGTCACTATTTTACCATATATGAGGGTTTTAACTACAAATTATAGAGCGAGGTTTCGTATTATTTAGATCCACGAAAAGACATATGACATATATGCCGCTGTTTCCAATGCAAATGATAAAAATCTATTTGTTTTCACTAGAATTAACTAAAATGTTCCTGATTTTCCGTTTATATTACCGATGGAAAATGTACACGAAAACATCTCTATTCCGGCTGAAACGTCGATATATGCAATAAAAACAGAACTTCTCTCCTTTTCAATATCTACTCAGTATTTTAACAAGAAACAAAAATATGATTGAAAATTAAGTATTTAAGGTTATTGTCTAATCAATTATGTGTTTGCATCATTTTTATCGTATATATAATGAATTAATACCCATAGACTGAAAATTCACAAAAACCTGCAAAAACGGCAAAATATTGCCTAATTCGATGATATTTTGTTTAAATCACATAAAGGAAAAGGGGATGATAAACGTCAAAATGTTGCTAAATTCGATGATTTTTCGTACGAAACAAAATGCAAGAAAACTTGCTTAAAATGCAATATTATGCGAAATTCTGAGATTTGAAAGCCAAAACACATATCGTGATACTACATGAAATAATATCGATATATTGGTAAAAATGAATATATTTAAATAATATCAAACTACATGAAAAACGTGAAAAAAGTCACTATTTTACCATATATGAAGATTTTAACTTCAAATCATAGAGCGAGGTTTCGTATTATTTAGATCCAAGAAAAGACATATGACATATGTCTTTTCATATTATGTTGAAGACATATGATGTTGTTTCCAATACAAATGATAAAACCAATATGTTTTCATTAGAATTAACTAAAACGTTCCTGATTTTCTGCTTATATTACCGATGGAAGGTGTACACGTAAAACCGCTCTAATCCGGCTGAAACGTAGATATATGCAATAAAAACCGAACTTCTCCCCTTTTCAATATCCTACACAGTATTTTAACGAGAAACAAATTGTTGATTGAAAATGAAGTATTTAAGGTTAATTTCTAATCAATTATGTGTTTGCATCATTTTTATCGTATATTTAATGAATTAATAACAATAAACTGAAAATTCACAAAAACGTGGAAAAACGGCAAAATATTGCCTAATTCGATGATATTTTGTTTATATCACATAAAGGAACAGCGGATGATAAACGTCAAAATATTGTTAATTTCGATGATTTTTCGTACGAAACAAAATGCAAGAAAACTTGCTTAAAATGCAATATTATGCGAAATTCTGATATATGAAGGCCAAATCACATATCGTGATACAACATGAAACAGTATCGAAATATTGGTAAAAACGAATATATTTACGTAAAATCACACTACATGAAAAAAGTCACTATTTTACTATATATGAAGGTTTTAACTACAAATTATAGAGCGAGGTTTCGTATTATTTAGATCCACGAAAAGACATATGACATATATGCCGTTGTTTCCAATGCAAATGATAAAAATCTATTTGTTTTCACTAGAATTAACTAAAATGTTCCTGATTTTCCGTTTATATTACCGATGGAAGATGTACACGAAAACATCTCTATTCCGGCTGAAACGTCGATATATGCAATAAAAACAGAACTTCTCTCCTTTTCAATATCTACTCAGTATTTTAACAAGAAACAAAAATATGATTGAAAATTAAGTATTTAAGGTTATTGTCTAATCAATTATGTGTTTGCATCATTTTTATCGTATATATAATGAATTAATACCCATAGACTGAAAATTCACAAAAACCTGCAAAAACGGCAAAATATTGCCTAATTCGATGATATTTTGTTTAAATCACATAAAGGAAAAGGGGATGATAAACGTCAAAATGTTGCTAAATTCGATGATTTTTCGTACGAAACAAAATGCAAGAAAACTTGCTTAAAATGCAATATTATGCGAAATTCTGAGATTTGAAAGCCAAAACACATATCGTGATACTACATGAAATAGTATCGATATATTGGTAAAAATGAATATATTTAAATAATATCAAACTACATGAAAAACGTGAAAAAAGTCACTATTTTACCATATATGAAGATTTTAACTTCAAATCATAGAGCGAGGTTTCGTATTATTTAGATCCATATCTTTTCATATTATGTTGAAGACATATGATGTTGTTTCCAATACAAATGATAAAACCAATATGTTTTCATTAGAATTAACTAAAACGTTCCTGATTTTCTGCTTATATTACCGATGGAAGGTGTACACGTAAAACCGCTCTAATCCGGCTGAAACGTCGATATATGCAATAAAAACCGAACTTCTCCCCTTTTCAATATCCTACACAGTATTTTAACGAGAAACAAATTGTTGATTGAAAATGAAGTATTTAAGGTTAATTTCTAATCAATTATGTGTTTGCATCATTTTTATCGTATATTTAATGAATTAATAACAATAAACTGAAAATTCACAAAAACGTGGAAAAATGGCAAAATATTGCCTAATTCGATGATATTTTGTTTAAATCACATAAAGGAAAAGGGGATGATAAACGTCAAAATATAGCAAAATTCGATGATTTTTCGTACGAAACAAAATGCAAGAAAATTGCTTAAAATGCAATATTATGCGAAATTCTGAGATTTAAAAGCCAAATCACATCGTGATACTACATGAAATAGTATCGAAATATTGGTAAAAATGAATATATTTACGTAATATCAAACTACATGAAAAACGTGAAAAAAGTCACAATTTTACCATATTTGAGGATTTTAACTTCAAATCATAGAGCGAGGTTTCGTATTATTTAGATCCAAGAAAAGACATATGACATTGTTGTTTCCAATACAAATGATAAAACCAATGTGTTTTCATTAGAATTAACTAAAATATTCCTGATTTTCCGTTTATATTACTGATGGAATATGTACACGTAAAACCGCTCTAATCCGTCTGAAACGTCGATATATGCAATAAAAACTGAACTTCTCCCCTTTTCAATATCCTACTCAGTATTTTAACGAGAAGCAAATGGTTGATTAAAAATGAAGTATTTAAGGTTAATTTTTAATCATTTATGTGTTTGCATCATTTTTATCGTATATTTAATGAATTAATAACAATAAACTGAAAATTCACAAAAACGTGGAAAAACGGCAAAATATTGCCTAATTCGATGATATTTTGTTTATATCACATAAAGGAACAGCGGATGATAAACGTCAAAATATTGTTAATTTCGATGATTTTTCGTACGAAACAAAATGCAAGAAAACTTGCTTAAAATGCAATATTATGCGAAATTCTGATATATGAAGGCCAAATCACATATCGTGATACAACATGAAACAGTATCGAAATATTGGTAAAAACGAATATATTTACGTAAAATCACACTACATGAAAAAAGTCACTATTTTACCATATATGAGGGTTTTAACTACAAATTATAGAGCGAGGTTTCGTATTATTTAGATCCACGAAAAGACATATGACATATATGCCGCTGTTTCCAATGCAAATGATAAAAATCTATTTGTTTTCACTAGAATTAACTAAAATGTTCCTGATTTTCCGTTTATATTACCGATGGAAGATGTACACGAAAACATCTCTATTCCGGCTGAAACGTCGATATATGCAATAAAAACAGAACTTCTCTCCTTTTCAATATCTACTCAGTATTTTAACAAGAAACAAAAATATGATTGAAAATTAAGTATTTAAGGTTATTGTCTAATCAATTATGTGTTTGCATCATTTTTATCGTATATATAATGAATTAATACCCATAGACTGAAAATTCACAAAAACCTGCAAAAACGGCAAAATATTGCCTAATTCGATGATATTTTGTTTAAATCACATAAAGGAAAAGGGGATGATAAACGTCAAAATGTTGCTAAATTCGATGATTTTTCGTACGAAACAAAATGCAAGAAAACTTGCTTAAAATGCAATATTATGCGAAATTCTGAGATTTGAAAGCCAAAACACATATCGTGATACTACATGAAATAATATCGATATATTGGTAAAAATGAATATATTTAAATAATATCAAACTACATGAAAAACGTGAAAAAAGTCACTATTTTACCATATATGAAGATTTTAACTTCAAATCATAGAGCGAGGTTTCGTATTATTTAGATCCAAGAAAAGACATATGACATATGTCTTTTCATATTATGTTGAAGACATATGATGTTGTTTCCAATACAAATGATAAAACCAATATGTTTTCATTAGAATTAACTAAAACGTTCCTGATTTTCTGCTTATATTACCGATGGAAGGTGTACACGTAAAACCGCTCTAATCCGGCTGAAACGTAGATATATGCAATAAAAACCGAACTTCTCCCCTTTTCAATATCCTACACAGTATTTTAACGAGAAACAAATTGTTGATTGAAAATGAAGTATTTAAGGTTAATTTCTAATCAATTATGTGTTTGCATCATTTTTATCGTATATTTAATGAATTAATAACAATAAACTGAAAATTCACAAAAACGTGGAAAAACGGCAAAATATTGCCTAATTCGATGATATTTTGTTTATATCACATAAAGGAACAGCGGATGATAAACGTCAAAATATTGTTAATTTCGATGATTTTTCGTACGAAACAAAATGCAAGAAAACTTGCTTAAAATGCAATATTATGCGAAATTCTGATATATGAAGGCCAAATCACATATCGTGATACAACATGAAACAGTATCGAAATATTGGTAAAAACGAATATATTTACGTAAAATCACACTACATGAAAAAAGTCACTATTTTACTATATATGAGGGTTTTAACTACAAATTATAGAGCGAGGTTTCGTATTATTTAGATCCACGAAAAGACATATGACATATATGCCGTTGTTTCCAATGCAAATGATAAAAATCTATTTGTTTTCACTAGAATTAACTAAAATGTTCCTGATTTTCCGTTTATATTACCGATGGAAGATGTACACGAAAACATCTCTATTCCGGCTGAAACGTCGATATATGCAATAAAAACCGAACTTCTCCCCTTTTCAATATCCTACACAGTATTTTAACGAGAAACAAATTGTTGATTGAAAATGAAGTATTTAAGGTTAATTTCTAATCAATTATGTGTTTGCATCATTTTTATCGTATATTTAATGAATTAATAACAATAAACTGAAAATTCACAAAAACGTGGAAAAATGGCAAAATATTGCCTAATTCGATGATATTTTGTTTAAATCACATAAAGGAAAAGGGGATGATAAACGTCAAAATATAGCAAAATTCGATGATTTTTCGTACGAAACAAAATGCAAGAAAATTGCTTAAAATGCAATATTATGCGAAATTCTGAGATTTAAAAGCCAAATCACATCGTGATACTACATGAAATAGTATCGAAATATTGGTAAAAATGAATATATTTACGTAATATCAAACTACATGAAAAACGTGAAAAAAGTCACAATTTTACCATATTTGAGGATTTTAACTTCAAATCATAGAGCGAGGTTTCGTATTATTTAGATCCAAGAAAAGACATATGACATTGTTGTTTCCAATACAAATGATAAAACCAATGTGTTTTCATTAGAATTAACTAAAATATTCCTGATTTTCCGTTTATATTACTGATGGAATATGTACACGTAAAACCGCTCTAATCCGTCTGAAACGTCGATATATGCAATAAAAACTGAACTTCTCCCCTTTTCAATATCCTACTCAGTATTTTAACGAGAAGCAAATGGTTGATTAAAAATGAAGTATTTAAGGTTAATTTTTAATCATTTATGTGTTTGCATCATTTTTATCGTATATTTAATGAATTAATAACAATAAACTGAAAATTCACAAAAACGTGGAAAAACGGCAAAATATTGCCTAATTCGATGATATTTTGTTTATATCACATAAAGGAACAGCGGATGATAAACGTCAAAATATTGTTAATTTCGATGATTTTTCGTACGAAACAAAATGCAAGAAAACTTGCTTAAAATGCAATATTATGCGAAATTCTGATATATGAAGGCCAAATCACATATCGTGATACAACATGAAACAGTATCGAAATATTGGTAAAAACGAATATATTTACGTAAAATCACACTACATGAAAAAAGTCACTATTTTACCATATATGAGGGTTTTAACTACAAATTATAGAGCGAGGTTTCGTATTATTTAGATCCACGAAAAGACATATGACATATATGCCGCTGTTTCCAATGCAAATGATAAAAATCTATTTGTTTTCACTAGAATTAACTAAAATGTTCCTGATTTTCCGTTTATATTACCGATGGAAGATGTACACGAAAACATCTCTATTCCGGCTGAAACGTCGATATATGCAATAAAAACAGAACTTCTCTCCTTTTCAATATCTACTCAGTATTTTAACAAGAAACAAAAATATGATTGAAAATTAAGTATTTAAGGTTATTGTCTAATCAATTATGTGTTTGCATCATTTTTATCGTATATATAATGAATTAATACCCATAGACTGAAAATTCACAAAAACCTGCAAAAACGGCAAAATATTGCCTAATTCGATGATATTTTGTTTAAATCACATAAAGGAAAAGGGGATGATAAACGTCAAAATGTTGCTAAATTCGATGATTTTTCGTACGAAACAAAATGCAAGAAAACTTGCTTAAAATGCAATATTATGCGAAATTCTGAGATTTGAAAGCCAAAACACATATCGTGATACTACATGAAATAATATCGATATATTGGTAAAAATGAATATATTTAAATAATATCAAACTACATGAAAAACGTGAAAAAAGTCACTATTTTACCATATATGAAGATTTTAACTTCAAATCATAGAGCGAGGTTTCGTATTATTTAGATCCAAGAAAAGACATATGACATATGTCTTTTCATATTATGTTGAAGACATATGATGTTGTTTCCAATACAAATGATAAAACCAATATGTTTTCATTAGAATTAACTAAAACGTTCCTGATTTTCTGCTTATATTACCGATGGAAGGTGTACACGTAAAACCGCTCTAATCCGGCTGAAACGTAGATATATGCAATAAAAACCGAACTTCTCCCCTTTTCAATATCCTACACAGTATTTTAACGAAAAACAAATTGTTGATTGAAAATGAAGTATTTAAGGTTAATTTCTAATCAATTATGTGTTTGCATCATTTTTATCGTATATTTAATGAATTAATAACAATAAACTGAAAATTCACAAAAACGTGGAAAAACGGCAAAATATTGCCTAATTCGATGATATTTTGTTTATATCACATAAAGGAACAGCGGATGATAAACGTCAAAATATTGTTAATTTCGATGATTTTTCGTACGAAACAAAATGCAAGAAAACTTGCTTAAAATGCAATATTATGCGAAATTCTGATATATGAAGGCCAAATCACATATCGTGATACAACATGAAACAGTATCGAAATATTGGTAAAAACGAATATATTTACGTAAAATCACACTACATGAAAAAAGTCACTATTTTACTATATATGAGGGTTTTAACTACAAATTATAGAGCGAGGTTTCGTATTATTTAGATCCACGAAAAGACATATGACATATATGCCGTTGTTTCCAATGCAAATGATAAAAATCTATTTGTTTTCACTAGAATTAACTAAAATGTTCCTGATTTTCCGTTTATATTACCGATGGAAGATGTACACGAAAACATCTCTATTCCGGCTGAAACGTCGATATATGCAATAAAAACAGAACTTCTCTCCTTTTCAATATCTACTCAGTATTTTAACAAGAAACAAAAATATGATTGAAAATTAAGTATTTAAGGTTATTGTCTAATTAATTATGTGTTTGCATCATTTTTATCGTATATATAATGAATTAATACCCATAGACTGAAAATTCACAAAAACCTGCAAAAACGGCAAAATATTGCTTAATTCGATGATATTTTGTTTAAATCACATAAAGGAAAAGGGGATGATAAACGTCAAAATGTTGCTAAATTCGATGATTTTTCGTACGAAACAAAATGCAAGAAAACTTGCTTAAAATGCAATATTATGCGAAATTCTGAGATTTGAAAGCCAAAACACATATCGTGATACTACATGAAATAATATCGATATATTGGTAAAAATGAATATATTTAAATAATATCAAACTGCATGAAAAACGTGAAAAAAGTCACTATTTTACCATATATGAAGATTTTAACTTCAAATCATAGAGCGAGGTTTCGTATTATTTAGATCCAAGAAAAGACATATGACATATGTCTATTCATATTATGTTGAAGACATATGATGTTGTTTCCAATACAAATGATAAAACCAATATGTTTTCATTAGAATTAACTAAAACGTTCCTGATTTTCTGCTTATATTACCGATGGAAGGTGTTCACGTAAAACCGCTCTAATCCGGCTGAAACGTAGATATATGCAATAAAAACCGAACTTCTCCCCTTTTCAATATCCTACACAGTATTTTAACGAGAAACAAATTGTTGATTGAAAATGAAGTATTTAAGGTTAATTTCTAATCAATTATGTGTTTGCATCATTTTTATCGTATATTTAATGAATTAATAACAATAAACTGAAAATTCACAAAAACGTGGAAAAATGGCAAAATATTGCCTAATTCGATGATATTTTGTTTAAATCACATCAAGGAAAAGGGGATGATGAACAGGAAAATATTGCTAAATTCGATGATTTTTCGTACGAAACAAAATGCAAGAAAACGTGCTTAAAATGCAATATTATGCGACATTCTGAGATTTGAAGGCCAAATCGCATATCGTGATACTACATGAAATAGTTTCGAAATATTGGTAAAAATGAATTTTTACGTAATATCAAACTACATGAAAAACGTGAAAAAGTCACTATTTTACCATATTTGAGGATTTTAACTTCAAATCATAGAGCGAGGTTTCGTATTATTTAAATCCAAGAAAAGACATGACAATGTTGTTTCCAAAACAAATGATAATAAACAATGTGTTTTCATTGAAATTAACTAAAATGTTGTTGATTTTCCGTTTATATTACCGATGGACGATGTGCACGTAAAACCGCTCTAATCCGGCTGAAACGTCGATATATGCAATAAAAACCGAACTTCTCCCCTTTTATATATCCTACTCAGTATTTTAACGAGAAACAAATGGTTGATTGAAAATGAAATATTTAAGGTTAATTTCTAATCAATTATGTGTTTGCGTCATTTGTCTCGTATATATAATGAATTAATAACAATAAACTGAAAATTCACAAAAACGTGGAAAAACGGCAAAATATTGCAAAATTCGATGATTTTTCGTACGAAACAAAATGCAAGAAAACTTGCTTAAAATGCAATATTATGCGAAACTCTGAGATTTGAAGGCCAAATCACATATCGTGATACTACATGAAATAGTTTCGAAATAGTGGTAAAAATGAATATATTTACGCAATATCAAACTACATGAAAAACGTGAAAAAAGTCACTATTTAACCATATTTGAGGATTTTAACTTCAAATCATAGAGCGAGGTTTCGTATTATTTAGATCCAAGAAAAGACATATGACAATGTTGTTTCCAATACAAATGATAAAAACAAATGTGTTTTCATTAGAATTAACTAAAATGTTCCTGATTTTCCGTTTATATTACCGATGGAAAATGTTTACGTAAAACCGCTCTCATCCGCCTGAAACGTCCATATATGCAATAAAAACCGAACTTCTCTCCTTTTCAATATCCTACTCAGTATTTTAACGAGAAACAAATGGTTGATTGAAAATGAAGCATTTAAGGTTAATTTCTAATGAATTATGTGTTTGCATCATTTTTATCGTATATTTAAAGAATAAATAACAATTAAATGAAAATTCACAAAAACGGCGATAAACGGCAAAATATTGCCTAATTCGATGATATTTTGTTTAAATCACAAAAAGGAAAAGGGGATGATAAACAGAAAAATATTCCTTTTTTCGATGATTTTTCGTACGAAACAAAATGCAAGAAAATTGCTTAAAATGCAATATTATGCGAAATTCTGAGATTTGAAGGCCAAATCACATATCGTGATACTACATGAAATAGTATCGAAATATTGGTAAAAATGAATATATTTTCGTAATATCAAACTACATGAAAAACGTGAAAAAAGTCACTATTTTACCATATTTGAGGATTTTAACTTCAAATCATAGAGCGAGGTTTCGTATTATTTAGATCCAAGAAAAGACATATGACAATGTTGTTTCCAATACAAATGATAAAACCAATGTGTTTTCATTAGAATTAACTAAAATGTTCCTGATTTTCCGTTTATATTACCGATGGAAGATGTACACGTAAAACCGCTCTAATCCGGCTGAAACGTCGATATATGCAATAAAAACCGAACTTCTCCCCTTTTCAATATCCTACACAGTATTTTAACGAGAAACAAATGGTTGATTGAAAATGAAGTATTTAAGGTTAATTTCTAATCAATTATGTGTTTGCATCATCTTTATCGTATATTTAATAAATTAATAACAATAAACTGAAAATTTCAACCCGTTCTCACACAAGACAGCACATATATGACTTAATGCTTAAAGTCAATATGTTGAATATGACTTAGTAAATATGTGATATATTTCCAGTTACTTTTTTTCCAAAACCGAAATCTTCCTCACGTTTCACAGTACCCGTCCGTCACCCTAGATAGCAGAATAGTCGTGGTTGGTTCAATTATAAGGAAAATTGTAGTTTTCAGGTTCCACATGGGTTGTGAAATTTACCTACTATTGTCCATGCTTTTAGAATATTACAGATCAGCTACTTCCTATTGAAGGCTCGTTGTTTTGTTTTGAGAAATATTAGTTGTTCTTAGTAAATTATAATAAGCACTAAAAATTATTACATAGAATAACAGTCCTTCACCAATCAATATTATATACCATAGTTTGTGCTTTACAAATCTTTAAAGGATGTTTTGTAGGAAGGCTAACAGAAAACGATGTTACGTTGGAATGTCTATGGGGTAAACTACTGCAAACAGGATATTATTGTGTCTGCTATACCAACTATAGCTAGGATGGGTATATTGTCCACTACCACCTGTTAGGTGGGTAAGGGGTCCAATACCACCCACAGGATGGGTATGAGTGTCACATCCACCCACAGGATGAGTATGGGGACCACATCCACCCACAGGAAGGGTATGAGGTCCAATACCACCCACAGGATGAGTATGGCGTCCACTACAACCCACAGGATGGGTATGGGGCTCCAACCACCCATAGAATGGGTATGGGGTCCAATAACACCCACTGGATGTGCATGGCGTCCATTGTCGAGCTCGAAAACCGCAGCATTCATCTCAGAACCATGCCTATTTCACGCAGATTTCTTAATAAACGTAAGAGTTTTATATGTCACAAGAAAGATAGAAATATAAACTTCATTCTAAATACCTTACCATGGGTATTTTTAAATTTAAAGCGAAGATACGTGTATGTTTATAATAGCCGAGCTCCGACCCCGGACAGATCGATCGACCGATCAACTCTTTATTTATTTATTTATTTATTTATGCATATACAAGAATGTACATTGGGAATGTGAGGATACATAATATGGTAATTACAGTCTTGTAAAGCCACTAGTACGCGCAGCGTTTCGGGCAGGTCCTTAATCTAAGAAAATTTTAAGAAGGTAAATGCTTGCAAAATTTATAGACAAAAAAATGATAACAGTTACGTGGAATGAAAAAAATAAGATGAGAGAAAATTGTAGGTACAGTATATTAAAGCACAAAGGGACCTAAGATTGATTGCAATGACAGCTTGAATGGTAGTTGACAAAAATTGGTTTGCACAATACAGCAGAAACAATATAAGATTGATTGCAATGACAGCTTGAATGGTAGTTGACAAAAATTGATGGTCACAATCCAGCATATGGCTAGCACATAAAAGAAGACAGCAATGAACACAATGATAAGGTTGTTTGATACTACATAAAAATTAGGAGATTGGGTAACACTAGGTACAGAGCAAATTTAAAGCTCAGTGTAGGAAACTAAGTAGATGAAATTAGGTACTTTTTGGTTTTGCTTTTGAATAAGGCAAAAGTTTTACAGTTTTTCAATTCACTAGGGAGTGAGTTCCATAGACTAGGTCCCTTAATTTGCATAGAGTGTTTACACAGATTAAGTTTGACCCTGTGGATACCAAAGAGATATTTATTTCTGTTGTGGTGATAATGGATCCTATTACATCTGTCCAGGGAGAGTTTCAGAGCATGGTCTGCATTTAAGAACAGGGTTTTGTAAGTGTAGTTGACACAAGAGAATGTGTGGAGGGAGTTAATATTTAGCAAGTTTAGGGATTTAAACAAGGGAGCTGAGTGTTGTCTGAAAGCAGAGTTAATTATTATTCTGATAGCAGATTTTTGCTGTGTGATGATGGGCTTAAGGTGGTTTGCAGTGGTAGACCCCCATGCACAGATACCATAATTAAGATAGGGGTAGATTAGTGCATAATATAGTGAGAGGAGAGCAGAGTTAGGAACATAATATCTGATTTTGGAGAGTATACCAACTGTCTTAGAGACTTTCTTAGTTATGTGTTGAATGTGGGTGCTGTAGTTGAGTCTCTTGTCTAGGAATAGGCCAAGAAACTTGCCATCATTTTTATTACTGATGTTAATGTTGTCTATCTGTAGCTGAATTGCATTTGATGATTTGCTTTCTCTCAGAACAATGTTTATTTCACGTGAATTCGTTAATAAACATATATGTTTTATATGTCTCAAGAAAGGCAGACATATAAGCTTCACTTTAAACACTTTACCATAGACATATTTAAAGTTCTAATGAAGATACATGTATTTTAAAAATTACGGAGCTCCCACCCCGTACAGACTGAACGACAGAGCAACTCTCTCTCAGATCAATGTTTATTTCACGTAAATTCGTTAATAAACACAAATGTTTTATATGTCTTAAGCAAGATAGAAATAAGAGCTTCATTTTAAATACATTACAATAGACATATTTATAGCTCAAGTGAAGATACATATGTTTTTATAGTAGCGCTCAGTAGCTTGTCGGGCATGGAGTGCAGACGCCTACGCACTTGCCGATATATTGTATAATTAACAAAGATACGCTAATAAAGCCTAAAATCTTATATGCCTCCAGAAAGACCGAGATATGAACATTATTATGATTGCACAAAATGAAATATATCATGTTCGAGAACAAAGATATATCAATTTTAAATTAAGTTTCGACTCTTGCTCGGGTGAGAGAGATGGGGCGACTCTCGCCCCATCTATTGGGGATTCTGTCCACTAAAGACCCAAAGCTACTCAAACCCTCCTAGCATTATTTAGGTAATGAAGTAATATGGTATATATACTCACTATAATGTGGGTGTTGAATGCAGAACATGAGAAAACATATATTTACTCCAAACTAATATAATTTCATTATGAAATAAGTAGCATCAAAGGAAACATCCTGGCCGGGGAGGATTTACTGGGCGCAATTCCTTAACTGTAGCCTCTGTTTAACGCAACAGTAAAATGTGTACTTGGATGAAAAAACGATTCTTCGCGGCGGGGATCGTATTCCAGGGACCTGCCCGAAACGCTACGCGTACTAGTGGCTGTACAAGAATGTAACAACTCTTGTATATATCTCCAAAAAAAAAAAAAAAAAAAAAAAAGTCGACGGTCCAAGCGTCAATGTTGTGGAGCTACTTATCCAAGATATATCGTTGTATGGAAAGTGTTTGTTGGCATATCCAGTTGTCGCACTTCTCTGCACAAATTATCACAAATTTAAATTATAATGTTAACAAGTAGAATACATATTTTTAATAAAATCTAACATAACTAGCCAGAAAACATTTAACATCTATTAAAAATATATGTTTGGAAGTTAAATCGACTTCATAGGACAATAGTTTTGTTATATTACAAAAAAAAAAAATATATACTCGTTATTCGTTGACATGCGTTCGTTACCTAAACTACCATGTACTGTACTTATGTAAAATCTCCCATGTCTCTTCGCTCATCTCACCAATCCCTACAGGCTCTGTGATATATTGTTTAATTAATTGAGATTCACAAATAAAGCTTATAATTGTATATGTTATCAAAAAGGCAGAGCTTAGTTTAGTTCATTTATTATGCACCCCATACCCATCCTATGGGCGATAGTGGAGTGTTACAGAGGCACATAATGGGCTCAGGGACTGAGCCCCACAATTCATATAGCCAAGCAAGTTATAATCTTGATAAGCTAGTTACAAAAGTCAATGCACATTGTCACATCAACAATGGGCTCGAGACCGACCACAAGTACAGTTTATAATTTAAGCAACTGACATATATGGAGGGCTAGTGTCACAATTGATATGTTTATCCTACACATAACCTCCTCTCCCCCTTCAAATGGGCAGCGGTGGATAGGTTACAATCAAGTCGTTTTTTACGTTTTATTCAGAGATTAGATCTTATTGGGTGAGGAAAGATATTCGTATTTTAAAGAAGGCTTCTTGGCTGATACTCTCCATTGATGGAAAATATACAACCTTTTGAAAATCAATGTTAGTTTGATCTAGATATTGTAATTAACGAAAGTATTTATGTCATCAGAAAGGTAGAAATATAGGCTACATTTAAAATCCTTTGTCATAAATATAACTGAAGTGAAAACGAAGATATATGCGTTTTGATAGTTACTTGATGGCTAGCTCTGAGAGTGTGAAGCCTTGCACACCAGCCAATAAATTGTATAATTAGTTTCCATATATTTTAATTAATCTTAAAAATCTATATGTCAGAAGAAAGGAAGATGTAGCCGTTAATGTGACAACATTTAAAAATATATATCTCTTAAGTTAAATAAATAATACCACCTTATCGCCTGTGTCTGGACACATGAAAACTACCTAGGTATCAGTATCCAGCCAGGCGGGGATCACAGGCTGCACAATACTGATAAATTATGTAATGCACTACTTGTGGTCCATCTCGAACCCATTTATGATGTGACGACTTATAGTGAATTTTGTAACTAGCTCATCAAGATTGTAACTTGCTTAGCTAAATGAATTGTGGGGTTCGGTCTATTCATTTTCTTTCTTTATTATGCACCCCATAATACCCATTCCGTGGGCGGTGATGTGAAGGATTACAGAGGCACATAATTGGTTCAGGAACTGAACCCTCTAGTTCGTTTAGCTAAGCAAATAACAATCTTTTGACGCTAGTTACAAAATTATTAATGTACACATACATGTACATATACATACGTATACATATATACATACACAAACATATTTAATCAACCAAACAAATACACACATCAGTAATCTTTTGTCACAAGTAATTCAACAAAAGGCTCACAACAGTCACTATAAAAGGCACTTTACGTCTATGAGGAGTCGCAGTTACTAGTCTTGCTCCACACCCACCCAACTGGGCGGCAGCTTTACAGTCATTTGCTGCATACTTACCCAACTGGGCGGCAGCTTTACAGTCATGTGCTGCACACATACCCAACTGGGTGGCTGCTTTACAGTCATGTGCTCCACACCCACCCAACTGGGCGGCAGCTTTACAGTCATGTGCATGCATTACCTACAGTAAGCAAATTTTGGATACTTCGCTAAGATTTCGGGCAGCACATCATTATGAATGAAGTACTTATACACATTTCATGGACACTATTGATGTTGTTATCTTTAAATTCCTCGATTTTTTCGCATTCCATTATATAATGAAGCAAAGTATGCGAATAGTTCTGCTGACAGAGTATACATTTAGTCAAATCTACATCATCAGATGTTACAAATTCCCAGAGGTACTTGTAGCCGAGCCTAAACCTAGCAGTGGTAACATCTAGAAGTCTGCTAGCATTATTGGATGACCCATAGACGTGCGATTCATCAAAGTTTATACAATATTGTGAAATTGAGAGTGAGTGTTGTAACATAAATTGGTAAATCATAAATATTGTAAGTTAAGAATATGATGCATGTGTGTGTGTTGGGAGGGGGGGGGGGGGTATACACTTGGTAAGCGAGAGTGAAAAGTAACCTTACACGTTCTGCGGTCAATGTGGGGGGCGAGGGAGGGTGGGAGAGTCAAATCCACCCTCCAACATCTGGGTATAGTACCAGCAGCCTCCACAACACTCCATCAGCCTCCAGCTGATGCTTGTAGATGCCTCATCTAACCTCACCTATGTCACACATTAACCTACAGTTCCTGTGATAATTAAACTCATCACAGTGGCGTCTCACCCATATAAACTGTATTGGATTTTCTCCCGAAATAGCTATATGCTGACTGGACGTGTATGTATGTATGTATGTATGAATGTATGAATATATGTACGCATGTATGTATGTATGTATGTATGTATGTATGTATGTATGTATGTATGTATGTATGTATGTATGTATGTACTCACCTAATTGTGCTAGCGGGGGTTGAGCTCTGGCTCTTTGGTCCCGCCTCTCAACCATCAATCAACTGGTGTACAGATTCCTGAGCCTATTGGGCTCTATCATATCTACATTTGAAACTGTGTATGGAGTCAGCCTCCACCACATCACTTCCTAATGCATTCCATTTACTAACTACTCTGACACTGAAAAAGTTCTTTCTAACGTCTCTGTGGCTCATTTGGGTACTCAGCTTCCACCTGTGTCCCCTTGTTCGCGTCCCACCAGTGTTGAATAGTTCATCCTTGTTTACCCGGTCGATTCCCCTGAGGATTTTGTAGGTTGTGATCATGTCCCCCCTTACTCTTCTGTCTTCCAGTGTCGTAAGGTGCATTTCCCGCAGCCTTTCCTCATAACTCATGCCTCTTAGTTCTGGGACTAGTCTAGTAGCATACCTTTGGACTTTTTCCAGCTTCGTCTTGTGCTTGACAAGGTACGGGCTCCATGCTGGGGCCGCATACTCCAGGATTGGTCTTACATATGTGGTGTACAAGATTCTGAATGATTCCTTACACAGGTTCCTGAACGCCGTTCTGATGTTAGCCAGCCTCGCATATGCAGCAGACGTTATTCTCTTTATGTGGGCTTCAGGAGACAGGTTTGGTGTGATATCAACTCCTAGATCTTTCTCTCTGTCCGTTTCATTAAGTACTTCATCTCCTATTCTGTATCCTGTGCCTGGCCTCCTGTTTCCACTGCCTAGTTTCATTACTTTGCATTTACTCGGGTTGAACTTCAACAGCCATTTGTTGGACCATTCACTCAGTCTATCCAGGTCATCTTGTAGCCTCCTACTATCATCCTCTGTTTCAATCCTCCTCATAATTTTTGCATCGTCGGCAAACATTGAGAGGAACGAATCTATACCCTCTGGGAGATCATTTACATATACCAGAAACAGTATAGGTCCAAGGACTGACCCCTGCGGGACTCCACTTGTGACGTCTCGCCAATCTGAGACCTCACCCCTCACACAGACTCGTTGTCTCCTGTTGCTTAGGTACTCCTCTATCCACCGGAGTACCTTCCCTCTAACTCCAGCCTGCATCTCCAACTTTCCCACTAGCCTCTTGTGTGGCACTGTATCAAAGGCTTTCTGACAATCCAAAAATATGCAGTCTGCCCACCCTTCTCTTTCTTGCCTGGTCGTAGAATTCAAGTAACCCTGTGAGGCAGGACCTGCCATCCCTGAACCCATGTTGATGCTGTGTTACAAAGTTCCTTCGCTCCAGATGCTCCACTAGTTTTTTTCGCACAATCTTCTCCATCAGCTTGCATGATATGAAGGTTAGGGACACTGGCCTGTAGTTCAGTGCCTCATGTCTATCCCCTTTCTTGTATATCGGGACTACGTTAGCTGCTTTCCAAATATCTGGCAGTTCCCCTGTTGCCAGTGATTTGTTATACACTATGGAGAGTGGTAGGCTCAGTTCTCTTGCTCCTTCCTTTAGAACCCAAGGGGAGATTCCATCTGGGCCTATAGCCTTCGTCACGTCCAACTCTAGTAAACACTTCCTTACTTTCCCACTGGTAATCTCAAACTCTTCCAGTGGTTCCTGGTTAGCTATTCCCTCACTTACCTCTGGAATTTCTCCTTGCTCTAAGGTGAAGACCTCCTGGAATTTCTTATTCAATTCCTCACACACTTCCTTGTCATTTGTAGTGAATCCTTCCGCCCCTATCCTTAATCTCATAACCTGTTCCTTTACTGTTGTTTTTCTCCTAATGTGGCTATGCAACAATTTAGGCTGAGTCTTTGCCTTGCTTGCGATGTCATTTTCGTATTGTTTTTCTGCCTCTCTTCTTATCCTGACATATTCATTCCTGGCATTCTGGTATCTTTCTCTGCTCTCCAGTGTCCTGTTATTCCTATAGTTTCTCCATGCCCTTTTACTTTGCTGCTTAGCTAGCCTACATCTTTGATTAAACCATGGGTTTCTCATCTTCATTTCTCTGTTTTCCTTTTGGACTGGGACAAACTTGTTTGCTGCGTCCTTGCACTTCTGCGTGATGTAATCCATCATATCTTGGGCCGTCTTTCCCCTGAGCTCTGTTTCCCATGCTATATCTGTTAGGAATTTTCTTATCCCCTCATAGTTTCCCTTTCGGTATGCTAACCTTTTGGTTTCTGTATCCCTCCTCGAGTTCAATAACCCTTCTTCAATCAAGTACTCAAACACCAGTACACTGTGGTTGCTCATTCCTACTGGGTCCTCAAAACCGATTTCTCTTATGTCGGAGTCGTTCAGAGTGAAGACTAGGTCGAGTCTCGCTGGTTCGTCATTGCCTCTCATCCTTGTGGGTTCTCCGACATGCTGGGTTAAAAAGTTGCTTGTCACCACCTCCAATAGTTTGGCTCTCCATGTATCCTCGCCTCCATGCGGTTCCTTATTCTCCCAGTCAATCTTTCCGTGATTGAAGTCGCCCATGATGAGCAGGTGGGATCTATTTCTACAAGCAGCAGAGGCTGCCCTCTCAATTATAGTGTTAACTGCCTTGTTGTTGTTTTCATACTCTTGACTGGGTCTCCTGTCATTTTGTGGAGGGTTGTATATTACTGCTACTACTATTCTTGGTCCTCCCATTGTTATGGTGCCTGCTATGTAGTCTCTGAACTCCTCACAGCCCGGGATGGCCATCTCCTTAAAACTCCATTCCCTTCTCATGAGTAGGGCCACTCCGCCTCCTCCCCTACCTTCCCTCTCTTTCCTTATTACTGTATACTCCTGGGGAAACACGGCATTCGTTATGATTCCAGAGTATGACGTTATGATTCCTCTATGTATGTATGTATGTATGTATGTATGTATGTATGTATGTATGTATGTATGTATGTATGTATGTATGTATGTATGTATGTATGTATGTATGTATGTATGTATGTATGTATGTATGTATGTATGTATGTATGTATGTATGTATGTATGTATGTATGTATGTATGTATGTGTGTATGTATTCCCAATCACGTTAAAGACTCCTCCTCTATCATCCAATTAAAAAGAAAAACAACTATGTACTAAATAATCAACTCCTTGTAACTTTAATTATGCTGACCTTCCTATCTGCATTCAGACTGTGCCTACCATCATTATAGGTGATTATAACGCTAGGCATAGGAATATTGGTAATTCGCAGTTCAATAATCGTAACGGCAACCAACTGGTGTCACTATTAGGTAGCCACGATGATGCACAAATTGTGGGTGACCTTGAACCGACGAATATCTACGGAGGTATTCTTGATCTATGTCTCGGTTTCAACGTCTCCCACACCGTGTGCGCCTCGTCAATAGTGCCAGATATGGCGTCTGATCATCTGGCCATTTTAGCCACTATAAGCATTGGCAGCTCTATCCTCCCTGGTGGAGTGTTCAAGCGGAAGAGGCTGGCTGTGCCCATCGATCAACGAGACAATTTTGTTGCCCATGTGTCAGATTGGTGCAGTTCATCTGAGCCTTCATCAGTTGAAGATTTTAACAATGAGTTCACAGATACTATCGACCAGTTTGTAGAAACACTTGATCCATCGTCCAGGCCACGTAACCCAAATTACACTGGTCATAGCACTTATGCTTATTATAATGATTCTAAATTGCATGCACTAAAACGCACTGCCAGAATAATTAGACCAGCTTATAGAAGGACCCGCACTGCTGAAATGCTTCGGCTCTTTCAAGCAGCTCTGGCTAAGGCCAGGGAACGTATGGTGGAGCTGAGGCAGACAGACTGGGAAGCTTTTGTCCGTGGTCTCAATTCTCACACGCCACTAAGCCGAGCATGGAAGGATATCAACAAGATCAGAGGGAAAAATGCTGCAGAGATCTCGTACCCTAATCCTCTGCACAGAGCAAATGAGCTTGTTGATGCTTGGGCCACGACTTCCAGCTTTGACAGTCTTCCTCTACCCTCACAGAATGAATTAAATAATAGATATACTGATAGGGCAAGGCTCCTTGACTTTATGCGTCATCAAGAGGATGACTGTGACATGTTTTTTACTGAATACGAACTAGATTCTGCTCTACATAAAGACAAAGCTACATCGCCCGGGGAGGATGGAGTTACTTACGGCACACTGCATATGCTTCTGCTAGTTCCAGGGAATCCCTTGCTTCAGTTGTATAATATGAGCTATGTAACTGGGGAGCTTCCTAAGTCATGGACCAACAGTGTTATTATTCCCATTCCTAAACCTCTCCAGCCGAGTGCATTTCGCCCAATCTCCCTCACTAGTTGTCTCTATAAGTGTCTTGAGAGGATGTTCTCAACCGTCTCCTTTACAAAATTAATAATATGTTGTCTCCCCAGATATATGGCTTTACGCATGGAAAAAGTGTACATCACTGTATTACCACATTCCTCACCCTACATACTGATAGGTCATATACCACTTTCCTAGATCTTAAGTCAGCCTTTGACATTGCTAACCCACACGTCATTCTGAGAGAACTTGCTAAAATGAATGTAGGAGGATGGCTTCTACGGTGGATAAGAGGCTATCTATCCAACAGGAAGTCATCTGTACTGTTCCAAGGGCATAGGCGTGTAACGAGAGATTTTGAACTTGGCACTCCACAGGGAGGTGTCCTCAGTCGTACTCTGTTCAATGTGTTAATCAATGCACTTTTAAACTTAGTAACTAGAAGGTCCAGCGAACACATCATTCGCTATGTGGATGATATACTGATCAACACCAATGGGTATACCAACACCCAAAATGTTCTGAACTCTGTATTGTACACATGTCAGGAACTATGATTAGTCATCTCAGTAGAGAAAACAAAGATCTTGAACCGACACTCACCCAGACGAGGTGGGGCCGTTCGCAAAATGCAGTTGGATGATGGCTCTCTGCTCGACTATGTTACCAGATACAAATACCTTGGTCTTGAGGTTCTACAGTACCGCAATGTTTTAGCCAGTCTGGGTCGCCAATGTAGAGAGAGGCTCCGTGCTCTCAAGGCTGTGGCAGGCTGTGGCAGGCAAACACAACTGTACCGTACAGTGTTATATATTTATTTCAGTTTGAACAATTTTTAACATTAAAGGATAAATCCTTTAATTGGTTGAAATTGGTTTTAACATTCGAAATCTAATTTGTTGATGTTAAATAATATAAGGTTCAAATTTATTAAGATACATACTTTAAAAACTATTTCTATTTGATACCAACAGTATCACGTTAAGAGAAGCGTCTCGCCTTGCTAACTCAAGTATAAAATATATAAAGAAACGGTGCAACTGTACTGGTATCTGCAGTACAAATATATGTCCCTATTTAAAGAAAAAATAAACTGCACCAATCACTGCCACTCCTCACACCAATGCAACAATAAGGAGAGTGATAACAGTGCTTCACATTCGACAATGTTAAATTATTTAACAGATGACGAGATAATGAACATTGGAACAAATGTACAGCTCTCTGACCTTCATATAAAATCTGCATGTGACCTCATCAAACAAACTGTGCCAAGCGTAGAAGGCCTTCATGACCCAGCGTTGTAGCGGGACCTCTCCTGGCCAGTTACAATTGGTGAATTTATTCAAATTATCCAAGTTGATGGTTGTCACTGGGTCACCGTTTCCAACATTGGAGTAACTGGACAAATTAACATATACGACACCAAGCATAAATTACCATCCAAATCTACTGAAGTTATCTTGTATGCTCTTGCTAATTGCCAGGATACCTGGTTGATACCTGGTTGATGGGGTTCTGGGAGTTCTTCTACTCCCCAAGCCCGGCCCGAGGCCAGGCTTGACTTGTGAGAGTTTGGTCCACCAGGCTGTTGCTTGGAGCGGCCCGCAGGCCCACATACCCACCACAGCCCGGTTGGTCCGGCACTCCTTGGAGGAATAAATCTAGTTTCCTCTTGAAAATGTCTTGGATGATAAGCTTGGATGATAAGCTGATATGCAATGTAATGAATGTCAGCAGACACAGGAACTCAAGTATGAGTGGGGTATATGCTGCGGCGTTTGATGCATCACTTGCAAGTGGTGTAGATCCGGTGAACCTCGTATGATGTGCAGAATATGAGACAACATCTACAAGAGAACTTCAAAGGAAAGTTTCTCATCTCATTCCCTGCAGCTCAGACACTGAGAAGAAAACGAATCATCCGGTCATGCTCGATGGAAGTGTACTGCATTTGCAGAAAGCCAAATGATTTGAAGCTGATGGTATGCTGTGACCGTTGCAATATTTGGCACCATGGATCATGTGTAGGTGTTACAGAATGTAATGATGATTCGTGGATTTGTTTCTTGTGCGCTAGCAACTTGTGAATTATAATTTAAAATAATTAATACATTATTATTATTATTATTATTATTATAACTTTACCAAATGCTTTGCTGAATCAAATAATGTTATTACTTTCAATGTGTTACAATAGCATAATTAAGTGCTGCAAGTGTCAGGTCTTTTATATAGTCGGTATTTGTTATATTCTGTACTCTTTTTATTTTATTTAAATTTCAAATAGAAATAGTTTTTAAAGTATGTATCTTAATAAATTTGAACCTTATATTATTTAACATCAACAAATTAGATTTCGAATATTAAAACCAATTTCAACCAATTAAAGGATTTATCCTTTAATGTTAAAAATTGTTCAAACTGAAATAAATATATAACGCTGTACGGTACAGTTGTGTTTAATTATGTTTTGTGATTCCTTTGTAAAAGGTATTTGTGCACCAAGTACTACTAGGTCAGTATGAGATATGCTGAATGTTGTCAATATACCATCTGAATACGCCTCACTTTGCGTTAATCATTGGACGTCCTAATGATTAAGGTCCCCAAAAGGACTTAAACAGACCTCAGTGGACATTTTTACTCTCACTCTCTCTCTCTCTCTCAGAGCATCCCCTTGTGTGTTGTATGTGGGTGCTGAAGTTCAGTCTCTTCTCTATGTATAGATGAAGGAACTTTCCATATTTGTTATTGCTAATGTTTACTTGTAATACTGGGTATACATCCGGTGTTCTTACCCTCGACCGCGGCGAGGGTAAGCCGCGGCCGTATGATCTGAAACCCACAAATATTTACAATGGGGAGGGGGGGGGGGGGGATAACATTTCCTCTTCAAGCACGCGCACACAAATGAACTATGTTACTTAACTGGAAGCACTCGAACAACATAATTTACACGATTTCTCAGGCTAATTATACTTCTTACCAGCATATATACAGTATAGTACCTAGGAGGTTCTCTTCAATGATATCTAAGATAATTAAAAGAACCCAAGCAAACTACTGTGGAAATGTGCAGGACAAACATACCAATTGTGACACTAGCTCTCCACATATGGCATTTGCTTAATTTAGAAACTGTACTTGTTTTCGATCTCGAACCCATGCTGTTGATGTGACGATGTATTATGAATTTTGTGGCTAGCTCCTCAAGATTGTAACTTGCTTAGATAAATAAATTGTGTGATCAGTCCCTGAACCCATTATGTGATAAATTAACTAAACTAAAAACTATAGCATGGCGACGAAACCTGAACTGCATAATGTAAATAGGGATTAACCAGAAAAAGATATAGGTGAAGAATAACACCAGGTAACTGTAAAACTGCCGCCTAGTTGGGTGGGTGTGGAGCACATGACTGAAAAGCTGCCGCCCAGTTGGGTGGGTGTGGAGCACATGACTGTAAAGCTGCCGCCCAGTTGGGTGGGTGTGGAGCACATGACTGTAAAGCTGCCGCCCAGTTGGGTGGGTGTGGAGCACATGACTGTAAAGCTGCCGCCCAGTTGGGTGGGTGTGGAGCAAGACTAGTAACTGTGCGACTCTTCATAGATGTAAAGTGCCTTGTATAGTTACTGTTGTGAGCCTCTTGTTGAATCACTTGTGATACAAAAGATTACTGATGTATGTATTTGTGTGGGTGATTAAGTATGCATGTGTATGTATATATGTATATGTACATGTATGCATAAGTATGTGTACATTAATAATTTTGTAACTAGCGTCAAAAGATTGTTATTTGCTTCGCTGAACGAACTAGAGGGTTCAGTTCCTGAACCGATTATGTGTCTCTGTAAACCTTTACACCACCGCCCACGGGATGGGTATTATGGGGTGCATAATAAAGAAAGAAAATGAATGGACCGAACCCCACAATTCATTTAGCTAAGCAAGTTACAATCTTGATGAGCTAGTTACAAAATTCGCTATAAGTCGTCACATCATAAATGGGTTCGAGATCGACCACAAGTAGTGCATTACATATTTTATCAGTATTGTGCAGCCTGTGATCCCCGCCTGGCTGGATACTGACACCTAGGTAGTTTCCATGTGTCCGGACACAGGCGATAAGGTGGTATTATTTATTTAACTTAAGAGATATATATTTTTAAATGTTGTCACATTAACGGCTACATCTTCCTTTCTTCTGACATATAGATTTTTAAGATTATTAAAATATATGGAAACTAATTATACAATTTATTGGCTGGTGTGCAGGGCTTCACACTCTCAGAGCTAGCCATCAAGTAACTATCAAAACGCATATATCTTCGTTTTCACTTCAGTTATATTTATGACAAAGGATTTTAAATGTAGCCTATATTTCTACCTTTCTGATGACAAATACGTTCGTTAATTACAATATCTAGATCAAACTAACATTGATTTTCAAAAGGTTGTATATTTTCCATCAATGGAGAGCATCAGACAAGAAGCCTTCTTTAAAATATGAATATCTTTCCTCACCCAATAAGATCTAATCTCTGAATAAAACGCAAAAAACGACTTGATTGTAACCTATCCACCTCTGCCCATTTGATGGGGGAGAGGGGGTTATGTGTAGGATAAACATATCAATTGTGACACTAGCCCTCCATATATGTCAGTTGCTTAAATTATAAACTGTACTTGTGGTCGGTCTCGAGCCCATTGTTGATGTGACAATGTGCATTGACTTTTGTAACTAGCTTATCAAGATTATAACTTGCTTGGCTATATGAATTGCGGGGCTCAGTCCCTGAGCCCATTATGTGCCTCTGTAACACTCCACTATCGCCCATAGGATGGGTATGGGGTGCATAATAAATGAACTAAACTAAGCTCTGCCTTTTTGATAACATATACAATTATAAGCTTTATTTGTGAATCTCAATTAATTAAACAAGGCGATGAGTCACAATAACGTGGCTGAAGTATGTTGACCAGACCACACACTAGAAGTTAAAGGGACGACGACGTTTCGGTCCGTCCTGGACCATTCACAATCGACTTGAGAATGGTCCAGGACGGACCGAAACTTCGTCGTCCCTTCAACTTCTAGTGTGTGGTCTGGTCAACTTAATTAAACAATATATCACAGAGCCTGTAGGGTTCGGTGAGATGAGCGAAGAGACATGGGAGATTTTACATAAGTACAGTACATGGTAGTTTAAGTAGCGAACGCATGTCAACGAATAGCGAGTATATATTTCAAAACTATTGTCCTATGAAGTCGATTTGAAGTTAGTGATAGACACCAATGTGTAGCCATCAATAATATAACCTCTCCCATTCTACCAATAACCGTTGGAGTGCCACAGGGCAGCATCTTGGGGCCTCTTCTATTTCTTATATACATCAATGGTCTGCCTAATGTGTCTAGCATTCTGAAACCTATTTTGTTTGCTGATGATACTACCCTCATCTACTCCAACCCCAACCCACAAACACTAAATGATGTTGTTAATAATGAACTAAAAAAAGTCCACTTATGGATGTCAACCAACAAACTAACACTTAACATAGAAAAGACCTACTACATCCTATTTGGAAGCAAATCTACAAATGCAATTCAGCTTCATATAGACAATGTAAACATTAGCAATAAAAATGATGGAAAGTTTCTTGACCTATTCCTAGACAAGAGACTCAATTTCAGTACCCACATACAACACATAACTAAGAAAGTCTCTAAAACAGTTGGTATACTCTCCAAAATCAGATATTATGTACATAACTCTGGTCTCATCTCTCTATATTATGCACTAATCTATCCCTATCTCAACTATGGTATCTGTGCATGGGGTTCAACCACTGCAAACCACCTCAAGTCCATCATCACCCAGCAAAAATCTGCTATCAGAATAATATCAAATTCTGCTTTCAGACAACACACAGCCCCCTTGTTTAACTCCCTAAACATGCTAAACATAATCTCACTCCATAAATTCTCTTGTGTCAACTACATTTACAAAACCCTGTTCTTAAATGCAAATCCTGCTCTGAAACTCTTCCTGGACAGATGTAATAGGACCCATTATCACCACACAAGAAATAAATATCTCTTTGATATCCCCAGAGTTAAACTTAATCTGTGTAAACACTCTATGCAAATAAAGGTACCCAGTTTATAGAACTCACTCCCTACTGAATTGAAAAGCTGTCCAACTTTTACATCATTCAAAATCAATAATAAAAGGTATCTAATTTCATCTTCATAGTTTTTCACTTTTTGCCTTAAAATTGCACTGTATCTATTGCTACCCAATCTCCCAACCTTTATGTTCCCAATTTGAACATCTTTACCATTGTGATCATTGCTGTCTTCTTATATGTGCTGCCAATCTGCTGTATGGTGTTTATAAATCATGTTTATCTGTATCTTTTGCTACCCAGTCTCCCAATCTTTATGTACCCAATCTGAACATCTTTACCATTGTGATCATTGCTGTCTTATATGTGCTGTCAATCTGCTGTATGGTGTCTATTAATCTTGTTTAAATTACTAATCAAGCTCTCAATGTAATCAATCAGAGCTTCAATATAACAATGTGCTTTAATATACTTACTAAGCTCTCTCATCTCATTTTTCTCTTGCAATGTATCTTTTTCATTTATCAATTCTGATAGGAATTACCTACTTAAAATTATCTGTTAGATTAAGGACCTGCCCGAAACGCTGCGCGTACTAGTGGCTTTACAAGAGTGTAAATAATGTACTATCCAATGTATTCTCACAAACCCAATGTACCTTCTTGTATATATATATAAATAAATAAATAAAATAAATAAATTTAACTTCCAAACATATATTTTTTAATAAATGTTAAATGTTTTCTGACTAGTTATGTTAGATTTTATTAAAAATATGTATTCTACTTGTTAACATTATAATTTAAATTTGTGATAATTTGTGCAGAGAAGTGCGCCAACTGGATATGCCAACAAACACTTTCCAAACAACGATATATCTTGGATAAGTCGCTCCACAACATTGACGCTTGGACCGTCGACTTCCTTTGATGCTACTTATTTACTTATTTCATAATGAAATTACATTAGTTTGGAGTAAATATATGTTTTCTCATGTTCTGCATTCAGCACCCACATTATAGTGAGTATATATACCATATTACTTCATTACCTAAATAATGCTAGGAGGGTTTGAGTAGCTTTGGGTCTTTAGTGGACAGAATCCCCAATAGATGGGGCGAGAGTCGCCCCATCTCTCTCACCCGAGCAAGAGTCGAAACTTAATTTAAAATTGATATATCTTTGTTCTCGAACATGATATATTTCATTTGGTGCAATCATAATAATGTTCATATCTCGGTCTTTCTGGAGGCATATAAGATTTTAGGCTTTATTAGCGTATCTTTGTTAATTATACAATATATCGGCAAGTGCGTAGGCGTCTGCACTCCATGCCCGACAAGCTACTGAGCGCTACTATAAAAACATATGTATCTTCACTTGAGCTATAAATATGTCTATTGTAATGTATTTAAAATGAAGCTCTTATTTCTATCTTGCTTAAGACATATAAAACATTTGTGTTTATTAACGAATTTACGTGAAATAAACATTGATCTGAGAGAGAGTTGCTCTGTCGTTCAGTCTGTACGGGGTGGGAGCTCCGTAATTTTTAAAATACATGTATCTTCATTAGAACTTTAAATATGTCTATGGTAAAGTGTTTAATGTGAAGCTTATATGTCTGCCTTTCTTGAGACATATAAAACACATATGTTTATTAACGAATTCACGTAAAATAAACATTGTTCTGCGAGAGAGTTGCTCGGTCGATCGATCTGTCTGGGGTCGGAGCTCGGCTATTATAAAAATACACGTATCTTCGCTTTAAATTTAAATATACCCATGGTAAGGTATTTAGAATGAAACTTATATTTCTATCTTTCTTGTGACATATAACATTCTTACGTTTATTAAGGAATCTGCGTGAAATAGGCATGGTTCTTAGATGAATGCTGCCGTTTTCGAGCTCGACGCGCGACAATGGACGCCATTCACATCCAGTGGGTGTTATTGGACCCCATACCCATTCTATGGGTGGTTGGAGCCCCATACTCATTCTATGGGTTGTAGTGGACGCCATACTCATCCTGTGGGTGGTATTGGACCCCATACCCTTCCTGTGGGTGGATGTGGTCCCCATACTCATCCTGTGGGTGGATGTGACAATCATACCCATCCTGTGGGTGGTATTGGACCCCTTACCCACCTAACAGGTGGTAGTGGACAATATACCCATCCTAGCTATAGTTGGTATAGTAGACACAATAATATCCTGTTTGCAGTTGTTTACCCCATAGACATTCCAACGTAACATCGTTTTCTGTTAGCGTTCCTACAAAACATCCTTTAAAGATTTGTAAAGCACAAACTATGGTATATAATATTCATTGACGAAGGACTGTTATTCTATGTAATAATTTTAGTGCTTATTATAATTTACTAAGAACAACTAATATTTCTCAAAACAAAACTACGAGCCTTCAATTGGAAGTAGCTGATCTGTAATATTCTAAGAGCATGGGCAATAGTAGGTAAATTTCACAACCCATGTGGGATCTGAAAACTACAATTTTCCTAATAATTGAACCAATCACGACTATTCTGCTATCTAGGTTGACGGATGGATACTGTGAGACGTAAATTGGTACGTGAGGAAGAGTTTGGGCCTTAGAAAAAAAGTAACTGGGAATATATCACATATTTACTAATTCATATTCAACATATTGACTTTAAGCATTAAGTCATATATGTGCTGTCTTGTGTGAGAACGGGTTGGAAAATTCACAAAAACGTGGAAAAACGGCAAAATATTGCCTTATTCGATGATATTTTGTTTAAATCACATAAAGGAAAAAGGGATGATAAATGTCAAAATATTGCTAAATTCGATGATTTTTCGTACGAAACAAAATGCAAGAAAACTTGATTGAAATGCAATATTATGCGACATTCTGAGATTTGAAGGCCAAATCACAAATCGTGATACAACATGAAATAGTATCTAAATATTGGTAAAAATGAATATATTTACGTAATATCAAACTACATGAAAAACGTGAAAAAGTCACTATTTTACCATAGTTGAGGATTTAACCTTCAAATCATAGAGCGAGGTTTCGTATTATTTAGATCCAAGAAAAGACATATGACAATGTTGTTTCCAATACAAATGATAAAAATCTATGTGTTTTCATTAGAATTAACTAAAATGTTCCTGATTTTCCGTTTATATTACCGCTGGAAGATGTACACGTAAAACCGCTCTAATCCGGCTGAAACGTCAATATATGCATTAAAAACAGAACTTCTCCCCTTTTCAATATCTTACTCAGTATTTTAACGAGATACAAATAGATGATTGAAAATGAAGTATTTGGGTTACTATCTAATCAATTATGTGTTTGCATCATTTTTATCGTATATATAATGAATTAATACCCATAGACTGAAAATTCACAAAAACGTGGAAAAACGGCAAAATATTGCCTAATTCGATGATATTTTGTTTAAATCACATAAAGGAAAAGGGGATGATAAACGTCAAAATGTTGTAAATTCGATGATTTTTCGTACGAAACAAAATGCAAGAAAACTTGCTTAAAATGCAATATTGTGCGAAGCTCTGAGATTTGAAAGCCAAATCACATATTGTAATACTACATGAAATAGTATCGAAGTATTGGTAAAAATGAATATATTAAAATAATATCAAACTACATGAAAAACGTGAAAAAAGTCACTATTTTACCATATATAAAGATTTTAACTTCAAATCATAGAGCGAGGTTTCGTATTATTTAGATCCAAGAAAAGACATATGACATATGTCTTTTCATATTATTTTGAAGACATATGATGTTGTTTCCAATACAAATGATAAAACCAATGTGTTTTCATTAGAATTAACTAAAACGTTCCTGATTTTCCGTTTATATTACCGATGGAAGATGTACACGTAAAACCGCTCTAATCCGGCTGAAACGTCGATATATGCAATAAAAACCGAACTTCTCCCCATTTCAATATCCTACACAGTATTTTAACGAGAAACAAATTGTTGATTGAAAATGAAGTATTTAAGGTTAATTTCTAATCAATTGTGTTTGCATCATTTTTATCGTATATTTAATGAATTAATAACAATAAACTGAAAATTCACAAAAACGTGGAAAAATGGCAAAATATTGCCTAATTCAATGATATTTTGTTTAAATCACATAGAGGAAAAGGGGATGATAAACGTCAAAATATTGCTAAATTCGATGATTTTTCGTACGAAACAAAATGCAAGAAAAATGCTTAAAATGCAATATTATACGACATTCTGAGATTTGAAGGCTAAATCACATATCGTGATACTACATGAAATAGTATCGAAATATTGGTGAAAATGAATATATTTACGTAATATCAAACTACATGATTAACGTGAAAAAATCCCTATTTTACCATATTTGAGGATTTTAACTTCAAATCATAGAGCGAGGTTTCGTATTATTTAGATCCAAGAAAAGACATATGACAGTGTTGTTTCCAATACAAATAATAAAAATCAATGTGTTTTCATTAGAATTAACTAAAATGTTCCTGATTTTCCGTTTATATTACCGATGGAAGATGTACACGAAAACCGCTCTATTCCGGTGAAACGTCGATATATGCAATAAAAACAGAACTTCTCCCCTTTCCAATATCTTACTCGGTATTTTAACGAGAAACAAATAGTTGATTGAAAATGAAGTATTTAAGGTTATTATCTAATCAATTATGTGTTTGCATCATTTTTATCGTATATAAAATGAATTAATGTCCATAGACTGAAAATTCACAAAAACGTGGAAAAACGGAAAAATATTGCCTAATTCGATGATATTTTGCTTAAATCACATAAAGGAAAAGGGGATGATAAACGTCAAAATATTGCTAAATTCGATATTGCTAAATTTTAGATACTATTTCATGTAGTATTACGATATGTGATTTGGCCTTCAAATCTCAGAATTTCGCATAATATTGCATTTTAAGCAAGTTTTCTTGCATTTTGTTTCGTACGAAAAATCATCGAATTTAGCAATATTTTGACGTTTATCATCCCCTTTTCCTTTATTTGATTTAAACAAAATATCATCGAATTAGGCAATATTTTGCCGTTTTTCCACGTTTTTGTGAATTTTCAGTCTCTGGGTATTAATTCATTATATATACGATAAAAATGATGCAAACACATAATTGATTAGATAATAACCTTAAATACTTCATTTTCAATCAACTATTTGTTTCTCGTTAAAATACTGAGTAAGATATTAAAAAGGGGAGAAGTTCTGTTTTTATTGCATATATCGACGTTTCAGCCGGAATAGAGCGATTTTCGTGTGCATCTTCCATCGGTAATATAAACGGAAAATCAGGAACATTTTAGTTAATTCTAATGAAAACACATTGATTTTTATCATTTGTATTAGAAACAACATTGTCATATGTCTTTTCTTGGATCTAAAAATACGAAACCTCGCTCTATGATTTGAAGTTAAAATCCTCAAATGGTTAAATAGTGACTTTTTTCACGTTCTTCATGTAGTTTGATATTACGCAAATATATTCATTTTTACCAATATTTCGATACTATTTCATGTAGTATCACGATATGTGATTTGGCCTTCAAATCTCAGAATTTCGCATAATATTGCATTTTAAGCAAGTTTTCTTGCATTTTGTTTCGTACGAAAAATCATTGAATTTAGCAATATTTTGACGTTTATCATCCGCTTTTCCTTTATGTGATTTAAACAAAATATCATCGAATTAGGCAATATTTTGCCGATATCCACGTTTTTGTGAATTTTTAGTCCATGCGTATTAATTCATATATACACGATAAAAATGATGCAAACATATAATTGATAAGATAATAACCCTAAATACTTCATTTTCAATCAACTATTTCTTTCTCGTTAAAATACTGAGTAAGATATTGAAAGGGGGAGAAGTTCTGATTTTATTGCATATATCGACGTTTCAGCCGGAATAGAGCGATTTTCGTGTGCATCTTCCATCGGAAATATAAACGGAAAATCAGGAACATTTTAGTTAATTCTAATGAAAACACATTGATTTTTATCATTTGTATTAGAAACAACATTGTCATATGTCTTTTCTTGGATCAAAATAATACGAAACCTCGCTCTATGATTTGAAGGTAAAATCCTCAAATATGGTAAAATAGTCACTTTTTCACGTTAATCATGTAGTTTGATATTACGCAAATATATTCATTTTTACCAATATTTCGATACTATTTCATGTAGTATCACGATATGTGATTTGGCCTTCAAATCTCAGAATTTCGCATAATATTGCATTTTAAGCAAGTTTTCTTGCATTTTGTTTCGTACGAAAAATCATCGAATTTAGCAATATTTTGACGTTTATCATCCCCTTTTCCTTCATGTGATTTAAACAAAATATCATCGAATTAGGAAATATTTTGCCGTTTTCCACGTTTTTGTGAGTTTTCAGTCCATGGGTATTAATTCATATATACACGATAAAAATGATGCAAACACATAATTGATTAGATAATAACCTTAAATACTTCATTTTCAATCATCTATTTGTTTGTCGTTAAAATACTGAGTAAGATATTGAAAGGGGAGAAGTTCGGTTTTTATTGCATATATCGACGTTTCAGCCGGATTAGAGCGGTTTTACGTGTACATCTTCCCTCATTAATATAAACGGAAAATCAAAAACATTTTAGTTATTACTAATGAAAACACATTGTTTTTTATCATTTGTATTGGAAACAACATTGTCATATGTCTTTTCTTGGAACTAAATAATACGAAACCTGGCTCTATGATTTGAAGGTAAAATCCTCATATATGGTAAAATAGTGACTTATTCACGTTAATCATGTAGTTTGATATTACGTAAATATATTCATTTTTACCAATATTTCGATACTATATCATGTAGTATCACGATATGTGATTTGGCCTCCAAATCTCAGAATTTCGCATAATATTGCATTTTAAGCAAGTTTTCTTGCATTTTGTTTCGTACGAAAAATTATCGAATTTAGCAATATTTTGACGTTTTTCATCCCCTTTTCCTTTATGTGATTTAAACAAAATATCATCGAATTAGGCAATATTTTGCCGTTTTTCCACGTTTTTGTGAATTTTCAGTCTATGGGTATTAATTCATTATATATACGATAAAAATGATGCAAACACATAATTGATTAAATAATAACCTTAAATACTTCATTTTCAATCACCTGTTTGTTTCTCGTTAAAATACTGAGTAAGATATTGAAAAGAGGAGAAGTTCTGTTTTTATTGCATATACCGCCGTTTCAGCCGGAAGAGAGATGTTTTCGTGTACATCTTCCATCGGTAATATAAACGGAAAATCAGGAACATTTTAGTTAATTCTAATGAAAACACATTGTTTTTTATCATTTGTATTATAAACAACATTGTCATATGTCTTTTCTTGGATCTAAGTAATACGAAACCTCGCTTCATGATTTGAAGTTAAAATCCTCAAATATGATTAAATAGTGACTTTTTTCACGTTTTTCATGTAGTTTGATATTACGTATATATATTCATTTTTACCAATATTTCGATACTATTTCATGTAGTATCACGATATGTGATTTGGCCTTCAAATCTCAGAATTTCGCATAATATTGCATTTTAAGCAAGTTTTCTTGCATTTTGTTTCGTGCGAAAAATCATCGAATTTAGCAATATTTTGACGTTTATCATCCCCTTTTCCTTTATGTGATTTAAACAAAATATCATCGAATTAGGCAATATTTTGCCGTTTTCCACGTTTTTGTGAATTTTCAGTCTATGGGTATTAATTCATTATATATACGATAAAAATTGTGCAAACACATAATTGATTAGATAATAACCTTAAATACTTCATTTTCAATCAACTATTTCTTTCTCGTTAAAATCCTGAGTAAGATATTGAAAAGGGGAGAAGTTCGGTTTTTATTGCATATGTCGACGTTTCAGCTAGATTAGAGCGGTTTACGTGTACATCTTCCCTCGGTAATATAAACGGAAAAGCAAGAACATTTTAGTTAATTCTAATGAAAACACATTGTTTTTTATCATTTGTATTGGAAACAACACTGTCATATGTCTTTTCTTGGATCTAAATAATACGAAACCTCGCTCAATGATTTGAAGGTAAAATCCTCAAATATGGTAAAATAGTGACTTTTTCACGTTAATCATGCAGTTTGATATTACGCATATATATTAATTCTTACCAATATTTCGATACTATTTCATGTAGTATAACAATATGTGATTTGGCCTTCAAATCTCAGAATTTCGCTTAATATTACATTTTAAGCAAGTTTTCTTGCATTTTGTTTCGTACGAAAAATCATCGAATTGAGCAATATTTTGACGTTTATCATTCCCTTTTCCTTTATTTGATTTAAACAAAATATCATCGAATTAGGCAATATTTTGCCGTTTTTCCACGTTTTTGTAAATTTTCAGTCTATGGGTATTAATTCATTATATATACGATAAAAATGATGCAAACACATAATTGATTAGATAATAACCTTAAATACTTCATTTTCAATCAACTATTTGTTTCTCGTTAAAATACTGAGTAAGATATTAAAAAGGGGAGAAGTTCTGTTTTTATTGCATATATCGACGTTTCAGCCGGAATAGAGCGATTTTCGTGTGCATCTTCCATCGATAATATAAACGGAAAATCAGGAACATTTTAGTTAATTCTAATGAAAACACATTGATTTTTATCATTTGTATTAGAAACAACATTGTCATATGTCTTTTCTTGGATCTAAAAATACGAAACCTCGCTCTATGATTTGAAGTTAAAATCCTCAAATGGTTAAATAGTGACTTTTTTCACGTTCTTCATGTAGTTTGATATTACGTAAATATATTCATTTTTACCAATATTTCGTACTATTTCATGTAGTATCACGATATGTGATTTGGCCTTCAAATCTCAGAATTTCGCATAATATTGCATTTTAAGCAAGTTTTCTTGCATTTTGTTTTGTACGAAAAATCATTGAATTTAGCAATATTTTGACGTTTATCATCCGCTTTTCCTTTATGTGATTTAAACAAAATGTCATCGAATTAGGCAATATTTTGCCGTTTTCCACGTTTTTGTGAATTTTTAGTCCATGCGTATTAATTCATATATACACGATAAAAATGATGCAAACATATAATTGATAAGATAATAACCCTAAATACTTCATTTTCAATCAACTATTTCTTTCTCGTTAAAATACTGAGTAAGATATTGAAAGGGGGAGAAGTTCTGATTTTATTGCATGTATCGACGTTTCAGCCGGAATAGAGCGATTTTCGTGTGCATCTTCCATCGGTAATATAAACGGAAAATCAGGAACATTTTAGTTAATTCTAATGAAAACACATTGATTTTTATCATTTGTATTGGAAACAACATTATCATATGTCTATTCTTTGATCTGAATAACACGAAACCTCGCTCTATGATTTGAAGTTAAAATTGTCAAATGGTTAAATAGTGACATTTTTCACGTTTTTCATGTAGTTTGATATTACGTAAATATATTCATTTTTACCAATGTTTCGATACTATTTCATGTAGTATCACGATATGTGATTTGGCCTTCAAATCTCAGAATTTCGCATAATATTGCATTTTAAGCAAGTTTTCTTTCATTTTGTTTCGTACGAAAAATCATCGAATTTAGCAATATTTTGACGTTTATCATCCCCTTTTCCTTCATGTGATTTAAACAAAATATCATCGATTAGGCAATATTTTGCCGTTTTCCACGTTTTTGTGAATTTTCAGTCCATGGGTATTAATTCATAAATATACGATAAAAATGATGCAAACACATAATTGATTAAATAATAACCTTAAGTACTTAATTTTCAATCATCTATTAGTTTGTCGTTAAAATACTGAGTAAGATATTGAAAAGGGGAGAAGTTCGGTTTTTAGTGCATATATCGACGTTTCAGCCGGATTAGAGCGGTTTTACGTGTACATCTTCCCTCGTAAATATAAACGGAAAATCAAGAACATTTTAGTTATTTCTAATGAAAACACATTGTTTTTTTATCATTTGCATTGGAAACAACATTGTCATATGTCTTTTCTTGGAACTAAATAATACGAAATCTCGACCTATGATTTGAAGGTAAAATTCTCAAATATGGTAAAATAGTGACTTTTTCATGTTAATCATGTAGTTTGATATTACGCAAATATATTAATTTTTACCAATATTTCGTTACTATTTCATGTAGAATCACGATATGTGATTTGGCCTTCGAATCTCAGAATTTCGCATAATATTGCATTTTAAGCAAGTTTTCTTGCATTTTGTTTCGTACGAAAAATCATCGAATTTAGCAATATTTTGACGTTTATCATCCCCTTTTCCTTCATGTGATTTAAACAAAATATCATCGAATTAGGCAATATTATGCCGTTTTCCACGTTTTCGTGAATTTTCAGTCCATGGGTATTAATTTATATATATATACGATAAAAATGATGCAAACAAATAATTGATTAGATAATAACCTTAAATACTTCATTTTCAATCATCTATTTGTTTGTCGTTAAAATACTGAGTAAGATATTGAAAAGGTGAGAAGTTCGGTTTTTATTGCATATATCCACGTTTCAGCCGGATTAGAGCGGTTTTACGTGTACATCTTCCCTCGTTAATATAAACGTAAAATCAAGAACATTATAGTTAATTCTAATGAAAACACATTATTTTTCATCAATTGTATTGGAAACAACATTGTCATGTCTTTTCTTGGAACTAAATAATACGAAACCTCGCTCTATGATTTGAAGGTAAAATCCTCAAATATGGTAAAATAGTGACTTTTTCACGTTAATCATGCAGTTTGATATTACGCATATATATTCATTTTTACCAATATTTCGATACTATTTCATGTAGTATCACAATATGTGATTTGGCCTTCAAATCTCAGAATTTCGCTTAATATTACATTTTAAGCAAGTTTTCTTGCATTTTGTTTCGTACGAAAAATCATCGAATTGAGCAATATTTTGACGTTTATCATTCCCTTCTCCTTTATTTGATTTAAACAAAATATCATCGAATTAGGCAATATTTTGCCGTTTTTCCACGTTTTTGTAAATTTTCAGTCTATGGGTATTAATTCATTATATATACGATAAAAATGATGCAAACACATAATTGATTAGATAATAACCTTAAATACTTCATTTTCAATCAACTATTTGTTTCTCGTTAAAATACTGAGTAAGATATTGAAAAGGGGAGAAGTTCTGTTTTTATTGCATATATCGACGTTTCAGCCGGAATAGAGCGATTTTCGTGTACATCTTCCATCGGTAATATATACGGAAAATCAGGAACATTTTAGTTAATTCTAATGAAAACACATTGATTTTTATCATTTGTATTGGAAACAACATTGTCATATGTCTTTTCTTGGAACTAAATAATACGAAACCTGGCTCTATGATTTGAAGGTAAAATCCTCATATATGGTAAAATAGTGACTTATTCACGTTAATCATGTAGTTTGATATTACGCAAATATATTCATTTTTACCAATATTTCGATACTATTTCATGTAGTATCATGATATGTGATTTGGCCTTCAAATCTCAGAATTTCGCATAATATTGCATTTTAAGCAAGTTTTCTTGCATTTTGTTTCGTACGAAAAATCATTGAATTTAGCAATATTTTGACGTTTATCATCCGCTTTTCCTTTATGTGATTTAAACAAAATATCATCGAATTAGGCAATATTTTGCCGTTTTCCACGTTTTTGTGAATTTTTAGTCCATGCGTATTAATTCATATATACACGATAAAAATGATGCAAACATATAATTGATAAGATAATAACCCTAAATACTTCATTTTCAATCAACTATTTCTTTCTCGTTAAAATACTGAGTAAGATATTGAAAGGGGGAGAAGTTCTGATTTTATTGCATATATCGACGTTTCAGCCGGAATAGAGCGATTTTCGTGTGCATCTTCCATCGGAAATATAAACGGAAAATCAGGAACATTTTAGTTAATTCTAATGAAAACACATTGATTTTTATCATTTGTATTAGAAACAACATTGTCATAAGTCTTTTCTTGGAACTAAATAATACGAAACCTCGCTCTATGATTTGAAGGTAAAATCCTCAAATATGGTAAAATAGTGACTTTTTCACGTTAATTATGTAGTTTGATATTACGCAAATATATTCATTTTTACCAATATTTCGATACTATTTCATGTAGTATCACGATATGTGATTTGGCCTTCAAATCTCAGAATTTCGCATAATATTGCATTTTAAGCAAGTTTTCTTGCATTTTGTTTCGTACGAAAAATCATCGAATTTAGCAATATTTTGACGTTTATCATCCCCTTTTCCTTCATGTGATTTAAACAAAATATCATCGAATTAGGAAATATTTTGCCGTTTTCCACGTTTTTGTGAATTTTCAGTCCATGGGTATTAATTCATATATACACGATAAAAATGATGCAAACACATAATTGATTAGATAATAACCTTAAATACTTCATTTTCAATCATCTATTTGTTTGTCGTTAAAATACTGAGTAAGATATTGAAAAGGGGAGAAGTTCGGTTTTTATTGCATATATCGACGTTTCAGCCGGATTAGAGCGGTTTTACGTGTACATCTTACCTCATTAATATAAACGGAAAATCAAGAACATTTTAGTTATTACTAATGAAAACACATTGTTTTTTATCATTTGTATTGGAAACAACATTGTCATATGTCTTTTCTTGGAACTAAATAATACGAAACCTGGCTCTATGATTTGAAGGTAAAATCCTCATATATGGTAAAATAGTGACTTATTCACGTTAATCATGTAGTTTGATATTACGTAAATATATTCATTTTTACCAATATTTCGATACTATTTCATGTAGTATCACGATATGTGATTTGGCCTCCAAATCTCAGAATTTCGCATAATATTGCATTTTAAGCAAGTTTTCTTGCATTTTGTTTCGTACGAAAAATTATCGAATTTAGCAATATTTTGACGTTTTTCATCCCCTTTTCCTTTATGTGATTTAAACAAAATATCATCGAATTAGGCAATATTTTGCCGTTTTTCCACGTTTTTGTGAATTTTCAGTCTATGGGTATTAATTCATTATATATACGATAAAAATGATGCAAACACATAATTGATTAAATAATAACCTTAAATACTTCATTTTCAATCACCTGTTTGTTTCTCGTTAAAATACTGAGTAAGATATTGAAAAGGGGAGAAGTTCTGTTTTTATTGCATATACCGCCGTTTCAGCCGGAAGAGAGATGTTTTCGTATACATCTTCCATCGGTAATATAAACGGAAAATCAGGAACATTTTAGTTAATTCTAATGAAAACACATTGTTTTTTATCATTTGTATTATAAACAACATTGTCATATGTCTTTTCTTGGATCTAAGTAATACGAAACCTCGCTTCATGATTTGAAGTTAAAATCCTCAAATATGATTAAATAGTGACTTTTTTCACGTTTTTCATGTAGTTTGATATTACGTATATATATTCATTTTACCAATATTTCGATACTATTTCATGTAGTATCACGATATGTGATTTGGCCTTCAAATCTCAGAATTTCGCATAATATTGCATTTTAAGCAAGTTTTCTTGCATTTTGTTTCGTGCGAAAAATCATCGAATTTAGCAATATTTTGACGTTTATCATCCCCTTTTCCTTTATGTGATTTAAACAAAATATCATCGAATTAGGCAATATTTTGCCGTTTTCCACGTTTTTGTGAATTTTCAGTCTATGGGTATTAATTCATTATATATACGATAAAAATTGTGCAAACACATAATTGATTAGATAATAACCTTAAATACTTCATTTTCAATCAACTATTTCTTTCTCGTTAAAATCCTGAGTAAGATATTGAAAAGGGGAGAAGTTCGGTTTTTATTGCATATGTCGACGTTTCAGCTAGATTAGAGCGGTTTACGTGTACATCTTCCCTCGGTAATATAAACGGAAAAGCAAGAACATTTTAGTTAATTCTAATGAAAACGCATTGTTTTTTATCATTTGTATTGGAAACAACACTGTCATATGTCTTTTCTTGGATCTAAATAATACGAAACCTCGCTCAATGATTTGAAGGTAAAATCCTCAAATATGGTAAAATATTGACTTTTTCACGTTAATCATGTAGTTTGATATTACGCAAATATATTAATTTTTACCAATATTTCGTTACTATTTCATGTAGAATCACGATATGTGATTTGGCCTTCGAATCTCAGAATTTCGCATAATATTGCATTTTAAGCAAGTTTTCTTGCATTTTGTTTCGTACGAAAAATCATCGAATTTAGCAATATTTTGACGTTTATCATCCCCTTTTCCTTCATGTGATTTAAACAAAATATCATCGAATTAGGCAATATTATGCCGTTTTCCACGTTTTCGTGAATTTTCAGTCCATGGGTATTAATTTATATATATATACGATAAAAATGATGCAAACAAATAATTGATTAGATAATAACCTTAAATACTTCATTTTCAATCATCTATTTGTTTGTCGTTAAAATACTGAGTAAGATATTGAAAAGGTGAGAAGTTCGGTTTTTATTGCATATATCCACGTTTCAGCCGGATTAGAGCGGTTTTACGTGTACATCTTCCCTCGTTAATATAAACGTAAAATCAAGAACATTATAGTTAATTCTAATGAAAACACATTATTTTTCATCAATTGTATTGGAAACAACATTGTCATGTCTTTTCTTGGAACTAAATAATACGAAACCTCGCTCTATGATTTGAAGGTAAAATCCTCAAATATGGTAAAATAGTGACTTTTTCACGTTAATCATGCAGTTTGATATTACGCATATATATTCATTTTTACCAATATTTCGATACTATTTCATGTAGTATCACAATATGTGATTTGGCCTTCGAATCTCAGAATTTCGCATAATATTGCATTTTAAGCAAGTTTTCTTGCATTTTGTTTCGTACGAAAAATCATCGAATTGAGCAATATTTTGACGTTTATCATTCCCTTCTCCTTTATTTGATTTAAACAAAATATCATCGAATTAGGCAATATTTTGCCGTTTTTCCACGTTTTTGTAAATTTTCAGTCTATGGGTATTAATTCATTATATATACGATAAAAATGATGCAAACACATAATTGATTAGATAATAACCTTAAATACTTCATTTTCAATCAACTATTTGTTTCTCGTTAAAATACTGAGTAAGATATTGAAAAGGGGAGAAGTTCTGTTTTTATTGCATATATCGACGTTTCAGCCGGAATAGAGCGATTTTCGTGTACATCTTCCATCGGTAATATATACGGAAAATCAGGAACATTTTAGTTAATTCTAATGAAAACACATTGATTTTTATCATTTGTATTGGAAACAACATTGTCATATGTCTTTTCTTGGATCTAAAAATACGAAACCTCGCTCTATGATTTGAAGTTAAAATCCTCAAATGGTTAAATAGTGACTTTTTTCACGTTCTTCATGTAGTTTGATATTACGTAAATATATTCATTTTTACCAATATTTCGTACTATTTCATGTAGTATCACGATATGTGATTTGGCCTTCAAATCTCAGAATTTCGCATAATATTGCATTTTAAGCAAGTTTTCTTGCATTTTGTTTCGTACGAAAAATCATTGAATTTAGCAATATTTTGACGTTTATCATCCGCTTTTCCTTTATGTGATTTAAACAAGATATCATCGAATTAGGCAATATTTTGCCGTTTTCCACGTTTTTGTGAATTTTTAGTCCATGCGTATTAATTCATATATATATACGATAAAAATGATGCAAACATATAATTGATAAGATAATAACCTTAAATACTTCATTTTCAATCAACTATTTCTTTCTCGTTAAAATACTGAGTAAGATATTTAAAGGGGGAGAAGTTCTGATTTTATTGCATATATCGACGTTTCAGCCGGAATAGAGCGGTTTTCGTGCACATCTTCCATCGGTAATATAAACGGAAAATCAGGAACATTTTAGTTAATTCTAATGAAAACACATTGATTTTTATCATTTGTATTGGAAACAACATTATCATATGTCTATTCTTGGATCTGAATAATACGAAACCTCGCTCTATGATTTGAAGTTAAAATTGTCAAATGGTTAAAAAGTGACTTTTTCACGTTTTTCATGTAGTTTGATATTACATAAATATATTCATTTTTACCAATGTTTCGATACTATTTCATGTAGTATCACGATATGTGATTTGGCCTTCAAATCTCAGAATTTCGCATAATATTGCATTTTAAGCAAGTTTTCTTTCATTTTGTTTCGTACGAAAAATCATCGAATTTAGCAATATTTTGACGTTTATCATCCCCGTTTCCTTCATGTGATTTAAACAAAATATCATCGATTAGGCAATATTTTGCCGTTTTCCACGTTTTTGTGAATTTTCAGTCCATGGGTATTAATTCATAAATATACGATAAAAATGATACAAACACATAATTGATTAAATAATAACCTTAAGTACTTAATTTTCAATCGTCTATTAGTTTGTCGTTAAAATACTGAGTAAGATATTGAAAAGGGGAGAAGTTCGGTTTTTATTGCATATATCGACGTTTCAGCCGGATTAGAGCGGTTTTACGTGTACATCTTCCCTCGTAAATATAAACGGAAAATCAAGAACATTTTAGTTATTTCTAATGAAAACACATTGTTTTTTATCATTTGCATTGGAAACAACATTGTCATATGTCTTTTCTTGGAACTAAATAATACGAAATCTCGATCTATGATTTGAAGGTAAAATTCTCAAATATGGTAAAATAGTGACTTTTTCACGTTAATCATGTAGTTTGATATTACGCAAATATATTCATTTTTACCAATATTTCGATACTATTTCATGTAGTATCACGATATGTGATTTGGCCTTCGAATCTCAGAATTTCGCATAATATTGCATTTTAAGCAAGTTTTCTTTCATTTTGTTTCGTACGAAAAATCATCGAATTTAGCAATATTTTGACGTTTATCATCCCCTTTTCCTTCATGTGATTTAAACAAAATATCATCGAATTAGGAAACATTTTGCCGTTTTCCACGTTTTTGTGAATTTTCAGTCCATGGGTATTAATTCATATATACACGATAAAAATGATGCAAACACATAATTGATTAGATAATAACCTTAAATACTTCATTTTCAATCATCTATTTGTTTGTCGTTAAAATACTGAGTAAGATATTGAAAAGGGGAGAAGTTCGGTTTTTATTGCATATATCGACGTTTCAGCCGGATTAGAGCGGTTTTACGTGTACATCTTCCCTCATTAATATAAACGGAAAATCAAGAACATTTTAGTTATTACTAATGAAAACACATTGTTTTTTATCATTTGTATTGGAAACAACATTGTCATATGTCTATTCTTGGAACTAAATAATACGAAACCTGGCTCTATGATTTGAAGGTAAAATCCTCATATATGGTAAAATAGTGACTTATTCACGTTAATCATGTAGTTTGATATTACGTAAATATATTCATTTTTACCAATATTTCGATACTATTTCATGTAGTATCACGATATGTGATTTGGCCTCCAAATCTCAGAATTTCGCATAATATTGCATTTTAAGCAAGTTTTCTTGCATTTTGTTTCGTGCGAAAAATCATCGAATTTAGCAATATTTTGACGTTTATCATCCCCTTTTCCTTTATGTGATTTAAACAAAATATCATCGAATTAGGCAATATTTTGCCGTTTTCCACGTTTTGGTGAATTTTTAGTCCATGCGTATTAATTCATATATATATACGATAAAAATGATGCAAACATATAATTGATAAGATAATAACCTTAAATACTTCATTTTCAATCAACTATTTCTTTCTCGTTAAAATACTGAGTAAGATATTGAAAGGGGGAGAAGTTCTGATTTTATTGCCTATATCGACGTTTCAGCCGGAATAGAGCGGTTTTCGTGCACATCTTCCATCGGTAATATAAACGGAAAATCAGGAACATTTTAGTTAATTCTAATGAAAACACATTGATTTTTATCATTTGTATTGGAAACAACATTATCATATGTCTATTCTTGGATCTGAATAATACGAAACCTCGCTCTATGATTTGAAGTTAAAATTGTCAAATGGTTAAAAAGTGACTTTTTCACGTTTTTCATGTAGTTTGATATTACGTAAATATATTCATTTTTACCAATGTTTCGATACTATTTCATGTAGTATCACGATATGTGATTTGGCTTTCAAATCTCAGAATTTCGCATAATATTGCATTTTAAGCAAGTTTTCTTTCATTTTGTTTCGTACGAAAAATCATCGAATTTAGCAATATTTTGACGTTTATCATCCCCGTTTCCTTCATGTGATTTAAACAAAATATCATCGATTAGGCAATATTTTGCCGTTTTCCACGTTTTTGTGAATTTTCAGTCCATGGGTATTAATTCATAAATATACGATAAAAATGATACAAACACATAATTGATTAAATAATAACCTTAAGTACTTAATTTTCAATCGTCTATTAGTTTGTCGTTAAAATACTGAGTAAGATATTGAAAAGGGGAGAAGTTCGGTTTTTATTGCATATATCGACGTTTCAGCCGGATTAGAGCGGTTTTACGTGTACATCTTCCCTCGTAAATATAAACGGAAAATCAAGAACATTTTAGTTATTTCTAATGAAAACATATTGTTTTTTATCATTTGCATTGGAAACAACATTGTCATATGTCTTTTCTTGGAACTAAATAATACGAAATCTCGATCTATGATTTGAAGGTAAAATTCTCAAATATGGTAAAATAGTGACTTTTTCACGTTAATCATGTAGTTTGATATTACGCAAATATATTCATTTTTACCAATATTTCGATACTATTTCATGTTGTATCACGATATGTGATTTGGCCTTCAAATCTCAGAATTTCGCATAATATTGCATTTTAAGCAAGTTTTCTTTCATTTTGTTCCGTACGAAAAATCATCGAATTTAGCAATATTTTGACGTTTATCATCCCCTTTTCCTTCATGTGATTTAAACAAAATATCATCGAATTAGGAAACATTTTGCCGTTTTCCACGTTTTTGTGAATTTTCAGTCCATGGGTATTAATTCATATATACACGATAAAAATGTTGAAAACACATAATTGATTAGATAATAACCTTAAATACTTCATTTTCAATCATCTATTTGTTTGTCGTTAAAATACTGAGTAAGATATTGAAAAGGGGAGAAGTTCGGTTTTTATTGCATATATCGACGTTTCAGCCGGATTAGAGCGGTTTTACGTGTACATCTTCCCTCATTAATATAAACGGAAAATCAAGAACATTTTAGTTATTACTAATGAAAACACATTGTTTTTTATCATTTGTATTGGAAACAACATTGTCATATGTCTATTCTTGGAACTAAATAATACGAAACCTGGCTCTATGATTTGAAGGTAAAATCCTCATATATGGTAAAATAGTGACTTATTCACGTTAATCATGTAGTTTGATATTACGCAAATATATTCATTTTTACCAATATTTCGATACTATTTCATGTAGTATCACGATATGTGATTTGGCCTTCAAATCTCAGAATTTCGCATAATATTGCATTTTAGGCAAGTTTTCTTGCATTTTGTTTCGTACGAAAAATCATCGAATTTAGCAATATTTTGACGTTTATCATCCCCTTTTCCTTTATTTGATTTAAACAAAATATCATCGAATTAGGCAATATTTTGCCGTTTTTTCCACGTTTTTGTGTATTTTCAGTCCATGGGTATTTATTCATTATATATACGATAAAAATGATGCAAACACATAATTGATTAGATAATAACCTTAAATACTTCATTTTCAATCAACTATTTGTTTCTTGTTAAAATACTGAGTAAGATATTGAAAAGGAAAGAAGTTCTGTTTTTATTGCATGTATCGACGTTTCAGCCGGAATAGAGCGATTTTCGTGTACATCTTCCATCGGTAATAAAACGGAAAATCAGGAACATTTTAGTTAATTCTAATGAAAACACATTGTTTTTTATCATTTGTATTGGAAACAACATTGTCATATGTCTTTTCTTGGATCTAAATAATACGAAACCTCGCTCTATGATTTGAAGGTAAAATCCTCAAATATGGTTAAATAGTGACTTTTTTCACGTTTTTCATGTAGTTTGATATTACGTAAATATATTCATTTTTACCAATATATCGATACTATTTCATGTAGTATCACGATATGTGATTTGGCCTTCAAATCTCAGAATTTCGCATAATATTGCATTTTAAGCAAGTTTTCTTGCATTTTGTTTCGTACGAAAAGTCATCGAATTTAGCAATATTTTGACGTTTATCATCTCCTTTTCCTTCATGTGATTTAAGCAAAATATCATCGAATTAGGCAATATTTTGCCGTTTTCCACGTTTTTGTGAATTTTCCGTCCATGGGTATTTATTCATATATATACGATAAAAATGATGCAAACACATAATTGATTAGATAATAACCTTACATACTTCATTTTCAATAATCTATTTGTTTCTCGTTAAAATACTGAGTAAGATATTGAAAAGGGGAGAAGTTCTGTTTTTATTGCATATATCGACGTTTCAGCCGGATTAGAGCGGTTTGACGTGTACATCTTCCCTCGTTAATATAAACGGAATATCAAGAACATTTTAGTTAATTCTAATGAAAACACATTGTTTTTTATCATTTGTATTGGAAACAACATTGTCATATGTCTTTTCTTTGAACTAAATAATACGAAACCTCGCTCTATGATTTGAAGGTAAAATCCTCAAATATGGTAAAATAGTGACTTTTTCACTTTAATCATGTAGTTTGATATTATGCAAATATATTCATTTTTACCAATATTTCGATACTATTTCATGTAGTATCACGATATGTGATTTGGCCTTCAAATCTCAGAATTTCGCATAATATTGCATTTTAAGCAAGTTTTCTTGCATTTTGTTTCGTCCGAAAAATCATCGAATTTAGTAATATTTTGACGTTTATCATCTCCTTTTCCTTCATGTGATTTAAACAAAATATCATCGAATTAGCCAATATTTTGCCGTTTTCCACGTTTTTGTGAATTTTCAGTCCATGGGTATTATTTCATATATATACGATAAAAATGATGCAAACACATAATTGATTAGATAATAACCTTAAATACTTCATTTTCAATCAACTATTTCTTTCTCGTTAAAATACTGAGTAAGATATTGAAAGGGGGAGAAGTTCTGATTTTATTGCATATATCGACGTCTCAGCCGGAATAGAGCGGTTTTCGTGTACATCTTCCATCGGTAATATAAACGGAAAATCAGGAACATTTTAGTTAATTCTAATGAAAACACATTGATTTTTATCATTTGTATTGGAAACAACGTTTTCATATGTCTTTTCTTGGATCAAAATAATACGAAACCTCGCTCTATGATTTGAAGTTAAAATCCTCAAATATGGTTAAATAGTGACTTTTTTCACGTTTTTCATGTAGTTTGATATTACGTAAATATATTAATTTTTACCAATATTTCGATACTATTTCATGTAGTATCACGATATGTGATTTGGCCTTCAAATCTCAGAATTTCGCATAATATTGCATTTTAAGCAAGTTTTCTTGCATTTTGTTTCGTACGAAAAATCATCGAATATAGTAATATTTTGACGTTTATCATCTCCTTTTCCTTCATGTGATTTAAACAAAATATCATTGAATTAGCCAATATTTTGCCGTTTTCCACGTTTTTGTGAATTTTCAGTCCATGAGTATTATTTCATATATATACGATAAAAATGATGCAAACACATAATTGATTAGATAATAATCTTAAATACTTCATTTTCGATCATCTATTTGTTTCTCGTTAAAATACTGAGTAAGATATTGAAAAAGGGGAGAAGTTCTGTTTTTATTGCATATATCGACGTTTCAGCCGGATTAGAGCGGTTTTACGTGTACATGTTCCTTCGTTAATATAAACGGAATATCAAGAACATTTTAGTTAATTCTAATGAAAACACATTGTTTTTTATCATTTGTATTGGAAACAACATTGTCATATGTCTTTTCTTGGAACTAAATAATACGAAACCTCGCTCTATGATTTGAAGTTAAAATCCTCAAATATGGTAAAATAGTGACTTTGTCACTTTAATCATGTAGTTTGATATTATGCAAATATATTCATTTGTACCAATATTTCGATACTATTTCATGTAGTATCACGATATGTGATTTGGCCTTCAAATCTCAGAATTTCGCATAATATTGCATTTTATGCAAGTTTTCTTTATTTTGTTTCGTACGAAAAATCATCGAATTTAGCAATATTTTGACGTTTATCATCCCCTTTTCCTTTATTTGATTTAAACAAAATATCATCGAATTAGGCAATATTTTGCCGTTTTTCCACGTTTTTGTGAATTTTCAGTCCATGGGTATTAATTCATTATATATACGATAAAAATGATGCAAACACATAATTGATTAGATAATAACCTTAAATACTTAATTTTCAATCAACTATTTGTTTCTCGTTAAAATACTGAGTAAGATATTGAAAAGGGGAGAAGTTCTGTTTTTATTGCATATATCGACGTTTCAGCCGGAATAGAGCGATTTTCGTGTACATCTTCCATCGGTAATATAAACGGAAAATCAGGAACATTTTAGTTAATTCTAATGAAAACACATTGATTTTTATCATTTGTATTGGAAACAACATTGTCATATGTCTTTTCTTGGATCTAAATAATACGAATCCTCGCTCTATGATTCTAAGTTAAAATCCTCAAATATGGCTAAATAGTGACTTTTTTCACGTTTTTCATGTAGTTTGATATTACGTAAATATATTCATTTTTACCAATATATCGATACTATTTCATGTAGTAACACGATATGTTATTTGGCCTTCAAATCTCAGAATTTCGCATAATATTGCATTTTAAGCAAGTTTTCTTGCATTTTGTTTCGTACGAAAAATCATCGAATTTAGCAATATTTTGACGTTTATCATCTCCTTTTCCGTCATGTGATTTAAGCAAAATATCATCGAATTAGGCAATATTTTGCCGTTTTCCACGTTTTTGTGAATTTTCCGTCCATGGGTATTAATTCATATATATGCGATAAAAATGATGCAAACACATAATTGATTAGATTATAACCTTAAATACTTCATTTTCAATCATCTATTTGTTTCTCGTTAAAATACTGAGTAAGATATTGAAAAGGGGAGAAGTTCGGTTTTTATTGCATATATCGACCTTTCAGCCGGAATAGAGCGGTTTTACGTGTACATCTTCCATCGTTAATATAAACAGAAAATCAAGAACATTTTAGTTATTTCTAATGAAAACACATTGTTTTTACCATTTGTATTGGAAACAACATTGTCATATGTGTTTTCTTGGAACTAAATACTACGAAACCTCGCTCTATGATTTGAAGGTAAAATCCTCAAATATGGTAAAATAGTGACTTTTTCACTTTAATCATGTAGTTTGATATTACGCAAATATATTCATTTTTACCAATATTTCGATACTGCTTCATGTAGTATCACGATATGTGATTTGGCCTTCAAATCTCAGAATTTCGCATAATATTGCATTTTAGGCAAGTTTTCTTGCATTTTGTTTCGTACGAAAAATCATCGAATTTAGCAATATTTTGACGTTTATCATCCCCTTTTCCTTTATTTGATTTAAACAAAATATCATCGAATTAGGCAATATTTTGCCGTTTTTTCCACGTTTTTGTGAATTTTCAGTCCATGGGTATTTATTCATTATATATACGATAAAAATGATGCAAACACATAATTGATTAGATAATAACCTTAAATACTTCATTTTCAATCAACTATTTGTTTCTCGTTAAAATACTGAGTAAGATATTGAAAAGGAAAGAAGTTCTGTTTTTATTGCATATTTCGACGTTTCAGCCGGAATAGAGCGATTTTCGTGTACATCTTCCATCGGTAATAAAACGGAAAATCAGGAACATTTTAGTTAATTCTAATGAAAACACATTGTTTTTTATCATTTGTATTGGAAACAACATTGTCATATGTCTTTTCTTGGATCTAAATAATACGAAACCTCGCTCTATGATTTGAAGGTAAAATCCTCAAATATGGTAAAATAGTGACTTTTTCACTTTAATCATGTAGTTTGATATTATGCAAATATATTCATTTTTACCAATATTTCGATACTATTTCATGTAGTATCACGATATGTGATTTGGCCTTCAAATCTCAGAATTTCGCATAATATTGCATTTTAAGCAAGTTTTCTTGCATTTTGTTTCGTACGAAAAATCATCGAATATAGTAATATTTTGACGTTTATCATCTCCTTTTCCTTCATGTGATTTAAACAAAATATCATCGAATTAGCCAATATTTTGCCGTTTTCCACGTTTTTGTGAATTTTCAGTCCATGAGTATATATATATACTCATATATATATATATATATATATATATATATATATATATATATATATATATATATATATATATATATATATATATATATATATATATATATATATTTATATATATATATATATATATATATATATATATATATATATATATATACGATAAAAATATATATACGATAAAAATGATGCAAACACATAATTGATTAGATAATAATTTTAAATACTTCATTTTCGATCATCTATTTGTTTCTCGTTAAAATACTGAGTAAGATATTGAAAAAGGGGAGAAGTTCTGTTTTTATTGCATATATCGACGTTTCAGCCGGATTAGAGCGGTTTTACGTGTACATGTTCCTTCGTTAATATAAACGGAATATCAAGAACATTTTAGTTAATTCTAATGAAAACACATTGTTTTTTATCATTTGTATTGGAAACAACATTGTCATATGTCTTTTCTTGGAACTAAATAATACGAAACCTCGCTCTGTGATTTGAAGTTAAAATCCTCAAATATGGTAAAATAGTGACTTTGTCACTTTAATCATGTAGTTTGATATTATGCAAATATATTCATTTGTACCAATATTTCGATACTATTTCATGTAGTATCACGATATGTGATTTGGCCTTCAAATCTCAGAATTTCGCATAATATTGCATTTTATGCAAGTTTTCTTGCATTTTGTTTCGTACGAAAAATCATCGAATTTAGCAATATTTTGACGTTTATCATCCCCTTTTCCTTTATTTGATTTAAACAAAATATCATCGAATTAGGCAATATTTTGCCGTTTTTTCCACGTTTTTGTGAATTTTCAGTCCATGGGTATTTATTCATTATATATACGATAAAAATGATGCAAACACATAATTGATTAGATAATAACCTTAAATACTTCATTTTCAATCAACTATTTGTTTCTCGTTAAAATACTGAGTAAGATATTGAAAAGGAAAGAAGTTCTGTTTTTATTGCATATTTCGACGTTTCAGCCGGAATTGAGCGATTTTCGTGTACATCTTCCATCGGTAAAAAAACGGAAAATCAGGAACATTTTAGTTAATTCTAATGAAAACACATTGTTTTTTATCATTTGTATTGGAAACAACATTGTCATATGTCTTTTCTTGGATCTAAATAATACGAAACCTCGCTCTATGATTTGAAGGTAAAATCCTCAAATATGGTAAAATAGTGACTTTTTCACTTTAATCATGTAGTTTGATATTATGCAAATATATTCATTTTTACCAATATTTCGATACTATTTCATGTAGTATCACGATATGTGATTTGGCCTTCAAATCTCAGAATTTCGCATAATATTGCATTTTAAGCAAGTTTTCTTGCATTTTGTTTCGTACGAAAAATCATCGCATATAGTAATATTTTGACGTTTATCATATCCTTTTCCTTCATGTGATTTAAACAAAATATCATCGAATTAGCCAATATTTTGCCGTTTTCCACGTTTTTGTGAATTTTCAGTCCATGAGTATTATTTCATATATATACGATAAAAATGATGCAAACACATAATTGATTAGATAATAATCTTAAATACTTCATTTTCGATCATCTATTTGTTTCTAGTTAAAATACTGAGTAAGATATTGAAAAAGGGGAGAAGTTCTGTTTTTATTGCATATATCGACGTTTCAGCCGGATTAGAACGGTTTTACGTGTACATGTTCCTTCGTTAATATAAACGGAATATCAAGAACATTTTAGTTAATTCTAATGAAAACACATTGTTTTTTATCATTTGTATTGGAAACAACATTGTCATATGTCTTTTCTTGGAACTAAATAATACAAAACCTCGCTCTATGATTTGAAGGTAAAATCCTCAAATATGGTAAAATAGTGACTTTTTCACTTTAATCATGTAGTTTGATATTATGCAAATATATTAATTTTTACCAATATTTCGATACTATTTCATGTAGTATCACGATATGTGATTTGGCCTTCAAATCTCAGAATTTCGCATAATATTGCATTTTAAGCAAGTTTTCTTGCATTTTGTTTCGTACGAAAAATCATCGAATATAGTAATATTTTGACGTTTATCATCTCCTTTTCCTTCATGTGATTTAAACAAAATATCATCGAATTAGCCAATATTTTGCCGTTTTCCACGTTTTTGTGAATTTTCAGTCCATGAGTATATATATATACTCATATATATATATATATATATATATATATATATATATATATATATATATATATATATATATATATATATATATATATATATATATATATATATATATATATATATATATATATATATATATATATATATATATATATATATATATATATATATATATATATATACGATAAAAATATATATACGATAAAAATGATGCAAACACATAATTGATTAGATAATAATCTTAAATACTTCATTTTCGATCATCTATTTGTTTCTCGTTAAAATACTGAGTAAGATATTGAAAAAGGGGAGAAGTTCTGTTTTTATTGCATATATCGACGTTTCAGCCGGATTAGAGCGGTTTTACGTGTACATGTTCCTTCGTTAATATAAACGGAATATCAAGAACATTTTAGTTAATTCTAATGAAAACACATTGTTTTTTATCATTTGTATTGGAAACAACATTGTCATATGTCTTTTCTTGGAACAAAATAATACGAAACCTCGCTCTATGATTTGAAGTTAAAATCCTCAAATATGGTAAAATAGTGACTTTGTCACTTTAATCATGTAGTTTGATATTATGCAAATATATTCATTTGTACCAATATTTCGATACTATTTCATGTTGTATCACGATATGTGATTTGGCCTTCAAATCTCAGAATTTCGCATAATATTGCATTTTATGCAAGTTTTCTTGCATTTTGTTTCGTACGAAAAATCATCGAATTTAGCAATATTTTGACGTTTATCATCCCCTTTTCCTTTATGTGATTTAAACAAAATATATTATCGAATTAGGCAATATTTTGCCGCTTTTCCACATTTTTGTGAATTTTCAGTTTATGGGTATTAATTCATTATATATACGATAAAAATGATGCAAACACATAATTGATTAGATAATAACCTTAAATACTTCATTTTCAATCAACTATTTGTTTCTCGTTAAAATACTGAGTAACATATTGAAAAGGAAAGAAGTTCTGTTTTTATTGCATATATCGACGTTTCAGCCGGAATAGAGCGATTTTCGTGTACATCTTCCCTCGTTAATATAAACGGAATATCAAGAACATTTTAGTTAATTCTAATGAAAACACATTGTTTTTTATCATTTGTATTGGAAACAACATTGTCATATGTCTTTTCTTGGAACTAAATAATACGAAACCTCGCTCTATGATTTGAAGGTAAAATCCTCAAATATGGTAAAATAGTGACTTTTTCACTTTAATCATGTAGTTTGATATTATGCAAATATATTCATTTTTACCAATATTTCGATACTATTTCATGTAGTATCACGATATGTGATTTGGCCTTCAAATCTCAGAATTTCGCATAATATTGCATTTTAAGCAAGTTTTCTTGCATTTTGTTTCGTACGAAAAATCATCGAATATAGTAATATTTTGACGTTTATCATCTCCTTTTCCTTCATGTGATTTAAACAAAATATCATCGAATTAGCCAATATTTTGCCGTTTTCCACGTTTTTGTGAATTTTCAGTCCATGAGTATATATATATACTCATATATATATATATATATATATATATATATATATATATATATATATATATATATATGTCGTACCTAATAGCCAGAACGCACTTCTCAGCCTACTATGCAAGGCCCGATTTGCCTATTAAGCCAAGTTTTCATGAATTAATTGTTTTTCGACTACCTAACCTACCTAACCTAACCTAACCTAACTTTTTCGGCTACCTAACCAAACCTAACCTATAAAGATAGGTTAGGTTAGGTTAGGTAGGGTTGGTTAGGTTCGGTCATATATCTACGTTAATTTTAACTCCAATAAAAAAAAATTGACCTCATACATAATGAAATGGGTTGATTTATCATTTCATTAGAAAAAAAATAGAGAAAATATATTAATTCAGGAAAACTTGGCTTATTAGGCAAATCGGGCCTTGAATAGTAGGCCAAAAAGTGAGTTCTAGCTAGTAGGTACGACATATATATATATATATATATATATATATATATATATATATATATATATATATATATATATATATATATATATATATATATATATATATATATATATATATATATATATATATATATATATATATATATATATATATATATATATATATACGATAAAAATGATGCAAACACATAATTGATTAGATAATAATCTTAAATACTTCATTTTCGATCATCTATTTGTTTCTCGTTAAAATACTGAGTAAGATATTGAAAAAGGGGAGAAATTCTGTTTTTATTGCACATATCGACGTTTCAGCCGGATTAGAGCGGTTTTACGTGTACATGTTCCTTCGTTAATATAAACGGAATATCAAGAACATTTTAGTTAATTCTAATGAAAACACATTGTTTTTTATCATTTGTATTGGAAACAACATTGTCATATGTCTTTTCTTGGAACTAAATAATACGAAACCTCGCTCTATGATTTGAAGTTAAAATCCTCAAATATGGTAAAATAGTGACTTTGTCACTTTAATCATGTAGTTTGATATTATGCAAATATATTCATTTGTACCAATATTTCGATACTATTTCATGTAGTATCACGATATGTGATTTGGCCTTCAAATCTCAGAATTTCGCATAATATTGCATTTTATGCAAGTTTTCTTGCATTTTGTTTCGTACGAAAAATCATCGAATTTAGCAATATTTTGACGTTTATCATCCCCTTTTCCTTTATTTGATTTAAACAAAATATCATCGAATTAGGCAATATTTTGCCGTTTTTCCACGTTTTTGTGAATTTTCAGTCCATGGGTATTAATTCATTATATATACGATAAAAATGATGCAAACACATAATTGATTAGATAATAACCTTAAATACTTAATTTTCAATCAACTATTTGTTTCTCGTTAAAATACTGAGTAAGATATTGAAAAGGGGAGAAGTTCTGTTTTTATTGCATATATCGACGTTTCAGCCGGAATAGAGCGATTTTCGTGTACATCTTCCATCGTTAATATAAACAGAAAATCAAGAACATTTTAGTTAATTCTAATGAAAACACATTGATTTTTATCATTTGTATTGGAAACAACATTGTCATATGTCTTTTCTTGGATCTAAATAATACGAAACCTCGCTCTATGATTCTAAGTTAAAATCCTCAAATATGGTAAAATAGGGACTTTTTCACTTTAATCATGTAGTTTGATATTACGCAAATATATTAATTTTTACCAATATTTCGATACTATTTCATGTAGTATCACGATATGTGATTTGGCCTTCAAATCTCAGAATTTCGCATAATATTGCATTTTAAGCAAGTTTTCTTGCATTTTGTTTCGTACGAAAAATCATCGAATTTAGCAATATTTTGACGTTTATCATCCCCTTTTCCTTTATGTGATTTAAACAAAATATCAGCGAATTAGGCAATATCTTGCCGTTTTCCACGTTTTTGTTAATTTTCAGTCCATGGGTATTAATTCATATATATACGATAAAAATGATGCAAACACATAATTGATTAGATAATAACCTTAAATACTTCATTTTCAATCAACTATTTCTTTCTCGTTAAAATACTGAGTAAGATATTGCAAGGGGGAGAAGTTCTGATTTTATTGCATATATCGACGTTTCAGCCGGAATAGAGCGGTTTTCGTGTACATCTTCCATCGGTAATATAAACGGAAAATCAGGAACATTTTAGTTAATTCTAATGAAAACACATTGATTTTTATCATTTGTATTAGAAACAACATTTTCATATGTCTTTTCTTGGATCAAAATAATACGAAACCTCGCTCTATGATTTGAAGGTAAAATCCTCAAATATGGTTAAATAGTGACTTTTTTCACGTTTTTCATGTAGTTTGATATTACGTAAATATATTCATTTTTACCAATATTTCGATACTATTTCATGTAGTATCACGATATTTGATTTGGCCTTCAAATCTCAGAATTTCGCATAATATTGCATTTTAAGCAAGTTTTCTTGCATTTTGTTTCGTACGAAAAATCATAGAATTTAGCAATATTTTGACGTTTATCATCCCCTTTTCCTTTATTCCATTTAAACAAAATATCATCGAATTAGGCAATATTTTTCCGTTTTTCAACGTTTTTGTGAATTTTCAGTCCATGGGTATTAATTCATTATATATACGATAAAAATGATGCAAACACATAATTGATTAGATAATAACCTTAAATACTTAATTTTCAATCAACTATTTGTTTCTCGTTAAAATACTGAGTAAGATATTGAAAAGGGGAGAAGTTCGGTTTTTATTGCATATATCGACCTTTCAGCCGGAATAGAGAGGTTTTACGTGTACATCTTCCATCGTTAATATAAACAGAAAATCAAGAACATTTTAGTTATTTTTAATGAAAACACATTGTTTTTACCATTTGTATTGGAAACAACATTGTCATATGTGTTTTCTTCGAACTAAATACTACGAAACCTCGCTCTATGATTTGAAGGTAAAATCCTCAAATATGGTAAAATAGTGACTTTTTCACTTTAATCATGTAGTTTGATATTACGCAAATATATTCATTTTTACCAATATTTCGATACTATTTCATGTAGTATCACGATATGTGATTTGGCCTTCAAATCTCAGAATTTCGCATAATATTGCATTTTAGGCAAGTTTTCTTGCATTTTGTTTCGTACGAAAAATCATCGAATTTAGCAATATTTTGACGTTTATCATCTCCTTTTCCTTCATGTGATTTAAACAAAATATCATCGAATTAGGCAATATTTTGCCGTTTTCCACGTTTTTGTGAATTTTCAGTCCATGGGTATTATTTCATATATATACGATAAAAATGATGCAAACACATAATTGATTAGATAATACCCTTAAATACTTCATTTCCAATCAACTATTTCTTTCTCGTTAAAATACTGAGTAAGATATTGAAAGGGGGAGAAGTTCTGATTTTATTGCATATATCGACGTTTCAGCCGGAATAGAGCGGTTTTCGTGTACATCTTCCATCATTATATAAACGGAAAATCAGGAACATTTTAGTTAATTCTAATGAAAACACATTGATTTTTATCATTTGTATTGGAAACAACATTTTCATATGTATTTTCTTGGATCAAAATAATACGAAACCTCGCTCTATGATTTGAAGGTAAAATCCTCATATATGGTAAAATGGTGACTTTTTCACTTTAATCATGTAGTTTGATATTATGTAAATATATTCATTTTTACCAATATTTCGATACTATTTCATGTAGTATCACGATATGTGATTTGGCCTTCAAATCTCAGAATTTCGCATAATATTGCATTTTAAGCAAGTTTTCTTGCATTTTGTTTCGTACGAAAAATCTTTGAATTTAGTAATATTTTGACGTTTATCATCTCCTTTTCCTTCATGTGATTTAAACAAAATATCATCGAATTAGCCAATATTTTGCCGTTTTCCACGTTTTTGTGAATTTTCAGTCCATGGGTATTATTTCATATATATACGATAAAAATGATGCAAACACATAATTGATTAGATAATATTCTTAAATACTTCATTTTCGATCATCTATTTGTTTCTCGTTAAAATACTGAGTAAGATATTGAAAAGGGGAGAAGTTCTGTTTTTATTGCATATATCGACGTTTCAGCCGGATTAGAGCGGTTTTACGTGTACATGTTCCTTCGTTAATATAAACGGAATATCAAGAACATTTTAGTTAATTCTAATGAAAACACATTGTTTTTTATCATTTGTATTGGAAACAACATTGTCATATGTCTTTTCTTGGAACTAAATAATACGAAACCTCGCTCTATGATTTGAAGTTAAAATCCTCAAATATGGTAAAATAGTGACTTTGTCACTTTAATCATGTAGTTTGATATTATGCAAATATATTCATTTGTAAAAATATTTCGATACTATTTCATGTAGTATCACGATATGTGATTTGGCCTTCAAATCTCAGAATTTCGCATAATATTGCATTTTAAGCAAGTTTTCTTGCATTTTGTTTCGTACGAAAAATCATCGAATTTACCAATATTTTGACGTTTATCATCCCCTTTTCCTTTATTTGATTTAAACAAAATATCATCGAATTAGGCAATATTTTGCCGTTTTTTCCACGTTTTTGTGAATTTTCAGTCCATGGGTATTTATTCATTATATATACGATAAAAATGATGCAAACACATAATTGATTAGATAATAACCTTAAATACTTCATTTTCAATCAACTATTTGTTTCTCGTTAAAATACTGAGTAAGATATTGAAAAGGGAAGAAGTTCTGTTTTTATTGCATATATCGACGTTTCAGCCGGAATAGAGCGATTTTTGTGTACATCTTCCATCGGTAATAAAACGGAAAATCAGGAACATTTTAGTTAATTCTAATGAAAACACATTGTTTTTTATCATTTGTATTGGAAACAACATTGTCATATGTCTTTTCTTGGATCTAAATAATACGAAACCTCGCTCTATGATTTGAAGGTAAAATCCTCAAATATGGTTAAATAGTGACTTTTTTCACGTTTTTCATGTAGTTTGATATTACGTAAATATATTCATTTTTACCAATATATCGATACTATTTCATGTAGTATCACGATATGTGATTTGGCCTTCAAATCTCAGAATTTCGCATAATATTGCATTTTAAGCAAGTTTTCTTGCATTTTGTTTCGTACGAAAAATCATCGAATTTAGCAATATCTTGACGTTTATCATCTCCTTTTCCTTCATGTGATTTAAGCAAAATATCATCGAATTAGGCAATATTTTGCCGTTTTCCACGTTTTTGTGAATTTTCCGTCCATGGGAATTTATTCATATATATACGATAAAAATGATGCAAACACATAATTGATTAGATAATAACCTTACATACTTCATTTTCAATAATCTATTTGTTTCTCGTTAAAATACTGAGTAAGATATTGAAAAGGGGAGAAGTTCGGTTTTTATTGCGTATTATTTACGCATCGACGTTTCAGCCGGAATAGAGCGGTTTTACGTGTACATCTTCCATCGTTAATATAAACAGAAAATCAAGAACATTTTAGTTATTTCTAATGAAAACACATTGATTTTTATCATTTGTATTGGAAACAACATTGTCATATGTGTTTTCTTGGAACTAAATAATACGAAACCTCGCTCTATGATTTGAAGGTAAAATCCTCAAATATGGTAAAATAGTGACTTTTTCACGTTAATCATGTAGTTTGATATTAGGCAAATATATTCATTTTTACCAATATTCCGATACTATTTCATGTAGTATCACTATATGTGATTTGGCCTTAAAATCTCAGAATTTCGCATAATATTGCATTTTAAGCAAATTTTCTTGCATTTTGTTTCGTACGAAAAATCATCGAACTTAGCAATTTTTTGACGTTTATCATCCCCTTTTCCTTTATGTGATTTAAACAAAATATCATCGAATTAGGCAATATTTTGCCGTTTTCCACGTTTTTGTGAATTTTCAGTCCATGGGTATTAATTCATATATATACGATAAAAATGATGCAAACACATAATGGATTAGATAATAACCTTAAATACTTCATTGCTATAATCTATTTGTTTCTCGTTAAAATACTGAGTTAGATATTGAAAAGGGGAGAAGTTCGGTTTTTATTGCATATATCGACGTTTCAGCCGGATTAGAGTGGTTTTACGTGTACATCTTCCAACGGTAATATAAACGGAAAATCAGGAACATTTTAGTTAATTCTAAGAAAACACATTGATTTTTTATCATTTGTATTGGAAACAACATTGTCATATGTCTTTTCTTGGATCTAAATAATACGAAACCTCGCTCTATGATTTGAAGGTAAAATCCTCAAATATGGTAAAATAGTGACTTTTTCACATTAATCATGTAGTTTGATATTACGCAAATATATTCATTTTTACCAATATTTCGATACTATTTCATGTAGTATCACTATATGTGACTTGGCCTTCAAATCTCAGAATTTCGCATAATATTGCATTTTAAGCAAGTTTTCTTGCATTTTGTTTCGTACGAAAAATTATCGAATTTAGCAATATTTTGACGTTTATCATCCCCTTTTCCTTTATGTGATTTAAACAAAATATCATCGAATTAGGCAATATTTTGCCGCTTTTCCACATTTTTGTGAATTTTAAGTTTATGGGTATTAATTCATTATATATACGATAAAAATGATGCAAACACATTATTGATTAGATAATAACCTTAAATACTTCATTTTCAATCAACTATTTCTTTCTCGTTAAAATACTGAGTAAGATATTTAAAGGGGGAGAAGTTCTGATTTTATTGCATATATCGAAGTTTCAGCCGGAATAGAGCGGTTTTCGTGAACATCTTCCATCCGTAATATAAACGGAAAATCAGGAACATTTTAGTTAATTCTAATGAAAACACATTGATTTTTATCATTTGTATTGGAAACCACATTTTCATATGTCTTTTGTTGGATCAAAATAATATGAAACCTCGCTCAATGATATGAAGTTAAAATCCTCAAATATGGTTAAATAGTGACTTTTTTCACGTTTTTCATGTAGTTTGATATTACGTAAATATATTCATTTTTACCAATATTTCGATACTATTTCATGTAGTATCACGATATGTGATTTGGCCTTGAAATCTCAGAATTTCGCATAATATTGCATTTTAAGCAAGTTTTCTTGCATTTTGCTTCGTACGAAAAATCATCGAATTTAGCAATATTTTGACGTTTATCATCCCCTTTTCCTTTATGTGATTTAAACAAAATATCATCGAATTAGGCAATATCTTGCCGTTTTCCACGTTTTTGTTAATTATCAGTCCATGGGTATTAATTCATATATATACGATAAAAATGATGCAAACACATAATTGATTAGATAATAACCTTAAATACTTCATTTTCAATCAACTATTTCTTTCTCGTTAAAATACTGAGTAAGATATTGAAAAGGGGAGAAGTTCTGATTTTATTACATATATCGACGTTTCAGCCGGAATAGAGCGGTTTTCGTGTACATCTTCCATCGGTAATATAAACGGAAAATCAGGAACATTTTAGTTAATTCTAATGAAAACACATTGATTTTTATCATTTGTATTGGAAACAACTGTCGGAAAATCCGACACCACATAATATATCATACAGATAATAGCTGTGTTGTATAAACAAGTTAACCATAGAAAATGTAACTTGTAGTGGAATTACCGTCTAAAGAAAACGGGATATCATCACCACATACTATTATAATTCACCAGCTATTCTGCTGGGAATTGTTCTTAAATACATTAGTCTTTGGACTTTACCATCATAAAACATCTTATATAAATTAACTTAATTATCAATATTAAAGTAGAGTAAATGTGACCCTTCTATCACTTTCTGAAATGTGGACAAAGTAGGCCAGGCGTCAGTGGGGAAGGAGGGCAGCCATTGTTATACGAGACCAGAGGCTCACACGGGAGCAAATTCGGCTCCTGTTAATTTTACTTGGACGTAGTGTTATGGATACCAAAGGTGTACCATCTGTCAACACGCTGTCAACAAATCAAGTTAAGTGTTCTTTCCGAAACCCATTATTTATCATTAGTGGCCATTAATGTCATTATATAGGGTGACCCGGTTAGATCACATGGAAGCCTCAAACTAAAGGTAATTAAGCCAGGTCTTCATGTTCCATGTACTGTTTTCTCTGATATACTTGTCATATATAGGTATCTGGCTTCACAGCTAGCGCACTTTTGACAGGTCAAGACGAGGATGCAAGATTTGTGCACCAGTTACTGGGTGATATGGAAGCTACCTCAAAGATGATAATTTGGTGTCTACACCCTAGTTATACCTGGTGGACTAACCTGCTGTACTATAAGATAAGGAACCTCTTTAATGTATGTAGTTATTTCTGTAGTTTGATTGGCTGCATATATAAACTAATAAACCCCCCCTAATGTGTAGAGGATCGATTTGTGAGATTATGAGATTATTGCAGAAATACAGTCCACTTATCATTATACAAATTGCTATCGAAGTATATAAATTAACGTAAATATAAATTCATATAAATTAAATAAATATAAATCTCACAGGTCGGTTCCCACATTATTTGGTCCTTCGAACCGGATTATTCGGTCCTTTGAACCCACATTTGGTCATCTTAGTACCGGATGAACCAGTTAACCAGTGGATTCATTAAATATACTAGTGCAGTGTTATTTAAACAAAGGCCAGCCAGTCAAAGACGGAAGCGTAGCCTCGAGGGAGCTCAGGACCCTCCCTCAGTTCAGTTCAGCCTCATCAGCGGTTTCATGCACACCCACAGACATTTGGTGGCGTGTTATTCTGTGAAATGACAGCGCTAATATAGAAGCCAGCCAAATTAGTGGCTGGGGTCTTCGTGAGATTGTTCACGGATTTCGTGGTGTTACATTTCGCGAGAGATTATCTACGAATTTTGTGGAGTTTATTTCGTGAGGTCACTAATAATATTTAATACTTCTTGATAATATTAGAAGTTTCATAGAGGCTAATTAAGAGGCTATTATCAATAATTGTGTATATTATTTCTCCAAAATAGAGAATTATTTAATATAAATTGCACTAGTGATCACAGTATAATATTTACTAATTGCCAACCCACAACAGGGTAGGATATGACTAGTTGAACTATTATTGCTCATCCTAGTCCCATTATTACCATAGTCAGTTGTACTATATTGATCAACTAACACCATTAATGAATGGTCCAGACCCTATTTTGGGTGTAATTTTTGTCAACTCGAGTTGAGTTGTGTATATATAATAATTTACTTATGATCATTACACCTTTGAGTGATTAATTAGTGTCTCTACCATCCTAGGGTGATATAGAAGAGCTAACCTAAAGGTACTTCCAGTGACACTGGTTTATCACTCAAATCATTAGTGTGTATGATTGTATATATATAATGTGTATTAATTTTAAGTGCTAACCTCTAGTAGAGGTAGGATTATTGCCTAGTGAGTGCAGAATTTAACCCTAGGCTACCATCAGTGCTTGTTCAGTATTATGAGCAGCCCAAGTACAAGTCCCACAAGGCTTCACCAACGAGCCAGTATGGATAATGCAGGGAGAATGAAAAGAACCCTTGCAGGTCTTAAAGGCCACTTAACAAGACAGATCAAGAAATGTGAAGATTTGTCACAACAATCTCAAGTTGATTATGCTGACCTGGAAAGCTATTATCTAACAGCTGCAGGTAAATTTGAGCAAATCAAATGTCAAATAGCAACATATGTGGCTGAACTTGCCAACACTAATTTATCAGAAACAGAAATAGACGACATTATGGTTGATCTTGCGAATTATGAAGATCAAACTCAGGCCACGTTACAGCCTTATGTCAAATTAATTGCCCAGAACAAGGCAACAGCAACAACAACAACAGTTGCATCTAATACGAGTCAAGCAGAAGCTCGACTCCCTCCAATAAATTTACCCACTTTCTCAGGAAAAGATGAGGAAGATTGGGACGAATTTTGGAACAAATTCGTTGACCTTATAGACTCAAAACAATCTTTACCAAAGAGTAGTAAATTCTCTTATTTGCAAGGTCAATTATCAGGTGAGGCTAAAACAGTAGTATCCCATCTGAGATTAACTAATGACGGCTATGATCTGGCAGTAAAACTCCTCAAGGATAATTATGCTGATCCAGAAGTAAGAACATCACATTTAGTACATGAGCTGTTGCATTTACCCCCACCGGAGGCTTCAGCTGATTCACTCCAAGTCTTCAAGCTGGAGATAGAATCATTGATCAATGCCCTCAGCCTGACAGCAGATACAAACGGGGCTGAGTGGGTCTTGAAAATAATTGTCCAGGAAAAATACCTAGGGACATATTGAGACAAATGAGTGCTCATTACAATAAAAGTATCTTATCCATGAATGAAATATCTGAAGGTTTAAAGTCAGTAGTTCATCAATTACGAACACATGACAAATTAAAACCACCAAGTAAACCCTCAGAAACCAATAATAGTAAACCACAGAGTACCAAAGGTACTCCAAATCAATCTAGACAATATAATTCAACACCAAAGTGGAACAGTAACAGTGTGGGCGTATATGCAGTGGGACCCTCCAAGCCTATAGTTACTGTGTCACCCAAGAACGTGACACCAAAGGGTACTGGAAGCTATGGAACATGTTTGTTCTGCAATGAGAAACATTCAATGTACCACTGCTCTAATTTTCCTGATAGTGACGCCCGTGTTGAGCGACTCAAAGATTTGCAACATTGCACGAGGTGCCTCAGGAAACATAACATCAAGGACTGTGATACCCAATTACACACCTGTAATAGGTGTAACAAAGGTCAGCACCATGCAGCATTGTGCAGAGACACCAAAACAACGTATCCAAACCCCAAGGTGGAAGATAGCATTCCCACCACAGTACAGTACTGCAAGGTGCAACCAACAAAGAGTGTCCAATCAGCAAAGTCTAAAGGTAATACGACTTTGCCTACTGCCCAAATTACCATCCTGAATAAGAGGGCCAAGGTCCATACCCGTGGGTTGTTTGACCAAGGATCCCAGAGAACATATATCACTAAAAAGTTGGCAGATGAATTACAATTAAGGCCTGTAGCCCAGATGTCATTCAACATCTCAGGGTTTGTAACAGATGCAGGACCTCAAGTCTACCAGGTGGTACAACCATCAGTACGTTTAGGCAGGTACGTCTGTCGAGTACAAGCCATTGTGGTGGACAAAATACCAGTAGACCTACAAGTTCAAGGTCTGAGAGCAACAGCCAAATTCCTGAGAAATAGAGGAATAAAATTGGCAGATAATATTAAGTCTGATCACCTCACTGACTTCGGTCTCCTTGTTGGGACAGACTATTGCCATCGATTCATCAGTAGCCCTACTAAATATCAGGGTATAACCATGTTAAACTCTGCAGGAGGTAAATTACTCTCAGGCCCAGTATCAAGCCTGGGGAGACCTATGCCTGCAGATAAACAATACCAATAGAAGTCTAAATTTGTCAGCTGATTATATTTCTCCAGTAGCATTATACTAAGGAGATTACAGCTGACTATACCAACAGAGGTTGATGTTAGTATCATCATTTAAAGCTGGAGATGAGTTCATGAGGCCTCAGTGGCAAATCAGTGAACAGTAGCCTAAAACAGCTACAAGTCACTGCGACCAATGTCACTGAACCCACTGCAGTCTCAGAACCATACTTTGCTTTAATGATGAGCTATTCAATCTTCTGAATCAATTAACTAAATTAAACCCCAATAAATATGATGACTGATTTGATACATTTATTATTTAATCAAGATGTATTCCATGGGCCTCAGTGTTTATATATCAGTGACCAGTTACCTGAAGAAACTTCAAGTTATATCTAATGTCACTGATCTCACTGCAGTCCCTGAATCATACTTGACTGTAGTACTTGATCACATCCAGTCTTCTGGGTTAAATAATATGTAATAAGGCTTGAATATTAGCCTTTCAGGAGTTGACAGGGAAATGAAATCGCATTAGACTTCTAACCCCTGCAACTCTAGTACGGGACATCCGTCCTGTACGAACAGACACACAAATGTGTGATTACTAACTACTTACATCAAATTAATCTAATAATTCGAAGGAGGAGTATCGGTGTTCGTCTGTTCTAATTAGGACTTCGACCCGTGAGCAGCCCCTGGGGAATTATGTCGGAAAATCCGACACCACATAATATATCATACAGATAATAGCTGTGTTGTATAAACAAGTTAACCATAGAAAATGTAACTTGTAGTGGAATTACCGTCTAAAGAAAACGGGATATCATCACCACATACTATTATAATTCACCAGCTATTCTGCTGGGAATTGTTCTTAAATACATTAGTCTTTGGACTTTACCATCATAAAACATCTTATATAAATTAACTTAATTATCAATATTAAAGTAGAGTAAATGTGACCCTTCTATCACTTTCTGAAATGTGGACAAAGTAGGCCAGGCGTCAGTGGGGAAGGAGGGCAGCCATTGTTATACGAGACCAGAGGCTCACACGGGAGCAAATTCGGCTCCTGTTAATTTTACTTGGACGTAGTGTTATGGATACCAAAGGTGTACCATCTGTCAACACGCTGTCAACAAATCAAGTTAAGTGTTCTTTCCGAAACCCATTATTTATCATTAGTGGCCATTAATGTCATTATATAGGGTGACCCGGTTAGATCACATGGAAGCCTCAAACTAAAGGTAATTAAGCCAGGTCTTCATGTTCCATGTACTGTTTTCTCTGATATACTTGTCATATATAGGTATCTGGCTTCACAGCTAGCGCACTTTTGACAGGTCAAGACGAGGATGCAAGATTTGTGCACCAGTTACTGGGTGATATGGAAGCTACCTCAAAGAGGATAATTTGGTGTCTACACCCTAGTTATACCTGGTGGACTAACCTGCTGTACTATAAGATAAGGAACCTCTTTAATGTATGTAGTTATTTCTGTAGTTTGATTGGCTGCATATATAAATTAATAAACCCCCCCTAATGTGTAGAGGATCGATTTGTGAGATTATGAGATTATTGCAGAAATACAGTCCACTTATCATTATACAAATTGCTATCGAAGTATATAAATTAACGTAAATATAAATTCATATAAATTAAATAAATATAAATCTCACAGGTCGGTTCCCACAACAACATTGTCATATGTCTTTTCTTGGATCTAAATAATACGAAACCTCGGTCAATGATTTGAAGTTAAAATCCTCAAATATGGTTAAATAGTGACTTTTTTCACGTTTTTCATGTAGTTTGATATTACGTAAATATATTCATTTTTACCAATATTTCGATACTATTTCATGTAGTATCACGATATGTGATTTGGCCTTCAAATCTCAGAAATTCGCATAATATTGCATTTTAAGCAAGTTTTCTTGCATTTTGTTTCGTACGAAAGATCATCGAATTTAGTAATATTTTGACGTTTATCATCTCCTTTTCCTTCATGTGATTTAAACAAAATATCATCGAATTAGCCAATATTTTGCCGTTTTCCACGTTTTTGTGAATTTTCAGACCATGGGTATTATTTCATATATATATACGATAAAAATGATGCAAACAAATAATTGATTAGATAATAATCTTAAATACTTCATTTTCGATCATCTATTTGTTTCTTGTTAAAATACTGAGTAAGATATTGAAAAGGGGAGAAGTTCTGTTTTTATTGCATATATCGACGTTTCAGCCGGATTAGAGCGGTTTTACGTGTACATGTTCCTTCGTTAATATAAACGGAATATCAAGAACATTTTAGTTAATTCTAATGAAAACACGTTGTTTTTTATCATTTGTATTGGAAACAACATTGTCATATGTCTTTTCTTGGAACTAAATAATACGAAACCTCGCTCTATGATTTGAAGTTAAAATCCTCAAATATGGTAAAATAGTGACTTTGTCACTTTAATCATGTAGTTTGATATTATGCAAATATATTCATTTGTACCAATATTTCGATACTATTTCATGTAGTTTAACGATATGTGATTTGGCCTTCAAATCTCAGAATTTCGCATAATATTGCATTTTAAGCAAGTTTTCTTGCATTTTGTTTCGTACGAAAAATCATCGAATTTAGCAATATTTTGACGTTTATCATCCCCTTTTCCTTTATTTGATTTAAACAAAATATTATCGAATTAGGCAATATTTTGCCGTTTTTCCACGTTTTTGTAAATTTTCAGTCCATGGGTATTAATTCATTATATATACGATAAAAATGATGCAAACACATAATTGATTAGATAATAACCTTAAATACTTCATTTTCAATCAACTATTTGTTTCTCGTTAAAATAATGAGTAAGATATTGAAAAGGGGAGAAGTTCTGTTTTTATTGCATATATCGACGTATCAGCCGGAATAGAGTGATTTTCGTGTACATCTTCCATCGGTAATATAAACGGAAAATCAGGAACATTTTAGTTAATTATAATGAAAACACATTGATTTTTATCATTTGTATTGGAAACAACATTGTCATATGTCTTTTCTTGGATCTAAATAATACGAAACCTCGCTCTATGATTCTAAGTTAAAATCCTCAAATATGGCTAAATAGTGACTTTTTTCACGTTTTTCATGTAGTTTGATATTACGTAAATATATTCATTTTTACCAATATATCGATACTATTTCATGTAGTATCACGATATGTGATTTGGCCTTCAAATCTCAGAATTTCGCATTATATTGCATTTTAAGAAAGTTTTCTTGCATTTTGTTTCGTACGAAAAATCATCGAATTTAGCAATATTTTGACGTTTATCATCTCCTTTTCCTTCATGTGATTTAAGCAAAATATCATCGAATTAGGCAATATTTTGCCGTTTTCCACGTTTTTGTGAATTTTCCGTCCATGGGTATTAATTCATATATATACGATAAAAATGATGCAAACACATAATTGATTAGATTATAATCTTAAATACTTCATTTTCAATCATCTATTTGTTTCTCGTTAAAATACTGAGTAAGATATTGAAAAGGGGAGAAGTTCGGTTTTTATTGTATATATCGACCTTTCAGCCGGAATAGAGCGGTTTTACGTGTACATGTTCCTTCGTTAATATAAACGGAATATCAAGAACATTTTAGTTAATTCTAATGAAAACACATTGTTTTTTATCATTTGTATTGGAAACAACATTGTCATATGTCTTTTCTTGGAACTAAATAATACGAAACCTCGCTCTATGATTTGAAGTTAAAATCCTCAAATATGGTAAAATAGTGACTTTGTCACTTTAATCATGTAGTTTGATATTATGCAAATATATTCATTTGTACCAATATTTCGATACTATTTCATGTAGTTTAACGATATGTGATTTGGCCTTCAAATCTCAGAATTTCGCATAATATTGCATTTTAAGCAAGTTTTCTTGCATTTTGTTTCGTACGAAAAATCATCGAATTTAGCAATATTTTGACGTTTATCATCCCCTTTTCCTTTATTTGATTTAAACAAAATATTATCGAATTAGGCAATATTTTGCCGTTTTTCCACGTTTTTGTAAATTTTCAGTCCATGGGTATTAATTCATTATATATACGATAAAAATGATGCAAACACATAATTGATTAGATAATAACCTTAAATACTTCATTTTCAATCAACTATTTGTTTCTCGTTAAAATAATGAGTAAGATATTGAAAAGGGGAGAAGTTCTGTTTTTATTGCATATATCGACGTATCAGCCGGAATAGAGCGATTTTCGTGTACATCTTCCATCGGTAATATAAACGGAAAATCAGGAACATTTTAGTTAATTATAATGAAAACACATTGATTTTTATCATTTGTATTGGAAACAACATTGTCATATGTCTTTTCTTGGATCTAAATAATACGAAACCTCGCTCTATGATTCTAAGTTAAAATCCTCAAATATGGCTAAATAGTGACTTTTTTCACGTTTTTCATGTAGTTTGATATTACGTAAATATATTCATTTTTACCAATATATCGATACTATTTCATGTAGTATCACGATATGTGATTTGGCCTTCAAATCTCAGAATTTCGCATAATATTGCATTTTAAGAAAGTTTTCTTGCATTTTGATTCGTACGAAAAATCATCGAATTTAGCAATATTTTGACGTTTATCATCTCCTTTTCCTTCATGTGATTTAAGCAAAATATCATCGAATTAGGCAATATTTTGCCGTTTTCCACGTTTTTGTGAATTTTCCGTCCATGGGTATTAATTCATATATATACGATAAAAATGATGCAAACACATAATTGATTAGATTATAATCTTAAATACTTCATTTTCAATCATCTATTTGTTTCTCGTTAAAATACTGAGTAAGATATTGAAAAGGGGAGAAGTTCGGTTTTTATTGTATATATCGACCTTTCAGCCGGAATAGAGCGGTTTTACGTGTACATGTTCCTTCGTTAATATAAACGGAATATCAAGAACATTTTAGTTAATTCTAATGAAAACACATTGTTTTTTATCATTTGTATTGGAAACAACATTGTCATATGTCTTTTCTTGGAACTAAATAATACGAAACCTCGCTCTATGATTTGAAGTTAAAATCCTCAAATATGGTAAAATAGTGACTTTGTCACTTTAATCATGTAGTTTGATATTATGCAAATATATTCATTTGTACCAATATTTCGATACTATTTCATGTAGTTTAACGATATGTGATTTGGCCTTCAAATCTCAGAATTTCGCATAATATTGCATTTTAAGCAAGTTTTCTTGCATTTTGTTTCGTACGAAAAATCATCGAATTTAGCAATATTTTGACGTTTATCATCCCCTTTTCCTTTATTTGATTTAAACAAAATATTATCGAATTAGGCAATATTTTGCCGTTTTTCCACGTTTTTGTAAATTTTCAGTCCATGGGTATTAATTCATTATATATACGATAAAAATGATGCAAACACATAATTGATTAGATAATAACCTTAAATACTTCATTTTCAATCAACTATTTGTTTCTCGTTAAAATAATGAGTAAGATATTGAAAAGGGGAGAAGTTCTGTTTTTATTGCATATATCGACGTATCAGCCGGAATAGAGCGATTTTCGTGTACATCTTCCATCGGTAATATAAACGGAAAATCAGGAACATTTTAGTTAATTATAATGAAAACACATTGATTTTTATCATTTGTATTGGAAACAACATTGTCATATGTCTTTTCTTGGATCTAAATAATACGAAACCTCGCTCTATGATTCTAAGTTAAAATCCTCAAATATGGCTAAATAGTGACTTTTTTCACGTTTTTCATGTAGTTTGATATTACGTAAATATATTCATTTTTACCAATATATCGATACTATTTCATGTAGTATCACGATATGTGATTTGGCCTTCAAATCTCAGAATTTCGCATAATATTGCATTTTAAGCAAGTTTTCTTGCATTTTGTTTCGTACGAAAGATCATCGAATTTAGTAATATTTTGACGTTTATCATCTCCTTTTCCTTCATGTGATTTAAACAAAATATCATCGAATTAGCCAATATTTTGCCGTTTTCCACGTTTTTGTGAAATTTCAGTCCATGGGTATTATTTCATATATATACGATAAAAATGATGCAAACACATAATTGATTAGATTATAATCTTAAATACTTCATTTTCAATCATCTATTTGTTTCTCGTTAAAATACTGAGTAAGATATTGAAAAGGGGAGAAGTTCGGTTTTTATTGTATATATCGACCTTTCAGCCGGAATAGAGCGGTTTTACGTGTACATCTTCCATCGTTAATATAAACAGAAAATCAAGAACATTTTAGTTATTTCTAATGAAAACACATTGTTTTTACCATTTGTATTGGAAACAACATTTTCATATGTGTTTTCTTGGAACTAAATACAACGAAACCTCGCTCTATGATTTGAAGGTCAAATCCTCAAATATGGTAAAATAGTGACTTTTTCACTTTAATCATGTACTTTGATATTACGCAAATATATTCATTTTTACCAATATATCGATACTATTTCATGTAGTATCACGATATGTGATTTGGCCTTCAAATCTCAGAATTTCGCATAATATTGCATTTTAGGCAAGTTTTCTTGCATTTTGTTTCGTACGAAAAGTCATCGAATTTAGCAATATTTTGACGTTTATCATCCCCTTTTCCTTTATTTGATTTAAACAAAATATCATCGAATTAGGCAATATTTTGCCGTTTTTTCCACGTTTTTGTGAAATTTCAGTCCATGGGTATTTATTCATTATATATACGATAAAAATGATGCAAACACATAATTGATTAGATAATAACCTTAAATACTTCATTTTCAATCAACTATTTGTTTCTCGTTAAAATACTGAGTAAGATATTGAAAAGGGAAGAAGTTCTGTTTTTATTGCATATATCGACGTTTCAGCCGGAATAGAGCGATTTTCGTGTACATCTTCCATCGGTAATAAAACGGAAAATCAGGAACATTTTAGTTAATTCTAATGAAAACACATTGTTTTTTATCATTTGTATTGGAAACAACATTGTCATATGTCTTTTCTTGGATCTAAATAATACGAAACCTCGCTCTGTGATTTGAAGGTAAAATCCTCAAATATGGTTAAATAGTGACTTTTTTCACGTTTTTCATGTAGTTTGATATTACGTAAATATATTAATTTTTACCAATATTTCGATACTATTTCATGTAGTATCACGATATGTGATTTGGCCTTCAAATCTCAGAATTTCGCATAATATTGCATTTTAAGCAAGTTTTCTTGCATTTTGTTTCGTACGAAAGATCATCGAATTTAGTAATATTTTGACGTTTATCATCTCCTTTTCCTTCATGTGATTTAAACAAAATATCATCGAATTAGCCAATATTTTGCCGTTTTCCACGTTTTTGTGAAATTTCAGTCCATGGGTATTATTTCATATATATACGATAAAAATGATGCAAACACATAATTGATTAGATAATAATCTTAAATACTTCATTTTCGATCATCTATTTGTTTCTCGTTAAAATACTGAGTAAGATATTGAAAAGGGGAGAAGTTCTGTTTTTATTGCATATATCGACGTTTCAGCCGGATTAGAGCGGTTTTACGTGTACATCTTCCCTCGTTAATATAAACGGAATATCAAGAACATTTTAGTTAATTCTAATGAAAACACATTGTTTTTTATCATTTGTATTGGAAACAACATTGTCATATGTGTTTTCTTGGAACTAAATAATACGAAACCTCGCTCTATGATTTGAAGGTAAAATCCTCATATATGGTAAAATAGTGACTTTTTCACTTTAATCATGTAGTTTGATATTATGCAAATATATTCATTTTTACCAATATTTCGATACTATTTCATGTAGTATCACGATATGTGATTTGGCCTTCAAATCTCAGAATTTCGCATAATATTGCATTTTAAGCAAGTTTTCTTGCATTTTGTTTCGTACGAAAAATCATCGAATTTAGTAATATTTTGACGTTTATCATCTCCTTTTCCTTCATGTGATTTAAACAAAATATCATCGAATTAGCCAATATTTTGCCGTTTTCCACGTTTTAGTGAATTTTCAGTCCATGGGTATTAATTCATTATATATACGATAAAAATGATGCAAACACATAATTGATTAGATAATAACCTTAAATACTTAATTTTCAATCAACTATTTGTTTCTCGTTAAAATACTGAGTAAGATATTGAAAAGGGGAGAAGTTCTGTTTTTATTGCATATATCGACGTATCAGCCGGAATAGAGCGATTTTCGTGTACATCTTCCATCGGTAATATAAACGGAAAATCAGGAACATTTTAGTTAATTATAATGAAAACACATTGATTTTTATCATTTGTATTGGAAACAACATTTTCATATGTCTTTTCTTGGATCAAAATAATACGAAACCTCGCTCTATGATTTGAAGTTAAAATCCTCAAATATGGTTAAATAGTGACTTTTTTCACGTTTTTCATGTAGTTTGATATTACGTAAATATATTCATTTTTACCAATATTTCGATACTCTTTCATGTAGTATCACGATATGTGATTTGGCCTTCAAATCTCAGAATTTCGCATAATATTGCATTTTAAGCAAGTTTTCTTGCATTTTGTTTCGTACGAAAGATCATCGAATTTAGTAATATTTTGACGTTTATCATCTCCTTTTCCTTCATGTGATTTAAACAAAATATCATCGAATTAGCCAATATTTTGCCGTTTTCCACGTTTTTGTGAAATTTCAGTCCATGGGTATTATTTCATATATATACGATAAAAATGATGCAAACACATAATTGATTAGATAATAATCTTAAATACTTCATTTTCGATCATCTATTTGTTTCTCGTTAAAATACTGAGTAAGATATTGAAAAGGGGAGAAGTTCTGTTTTTATTGCATATATCGACGTTTCAGCCGGATTAGAGCGGTTTTACGTGTACATCTTCCCTCGTTAATATAAACGGAATATCAAGAACATTTTAGTTAATTCTAATGAAAACACATTGTTTTTTATCATTTGTATTGGAAACAACATTGTCATATGTGTTTTCTTGGAACTAAATAATACGAAACCTCGCTCTATGATTTGAAGGTAAAATCCTCATATATGGTAAAATAGTGACTTTTTCACTTTAATCATGTAGTTTGATATTATGCAAATATATTCATTTTTACCAATATTTCGATACTATTTCATGTAGTATCACGATATGTGATTTGGCCTTCAAATCTCAGAATTTCGCATAATATTGCATTTTAAGCAAGTTTTCTTGCATTTTGTTTCGTACGAAAAATCATCGAATTTAGTAATATTTTGACGTTTATCATCTCCTTTTCCTTCATGTGATTTAAACAAAATATCATCGAATTAGCCAATATTTTGCCGTTTTCCACGTTTTAGTGAATTTTCAGTCCATGGGTATTAATTCATTATATATACGATAAAAATGATGCAAACACATAATTGATTAGATAATAACCTTAAATACTTAATTTTCAATCAACTATTTGTTTCTCGTTAAAATACTGAGTAAGATATTGAAAAGGGGAGAAGTTCTGTTTTTATTGCATATATCGACGTATCAGCCGGAATAGAGCGATTTTCGTGTACATCTTCCATCGGTAATAAAACGGAAAATCAGGAACATTTTAGTTAATTCTAATGAAAACACATTGTTTTTTATCATTTGTATTGGAAACAACATTGTCATATGTCTTTTCTTGGATCTAAATAATACGAAACCTCGCTCTATGATTTGAAGTTAAAATCCTCAAATATGGCTAAATAGTGACTTTTTTCACGTTTTTCATGTAGTTTGATATTACGTAAATATATTCATTTTTACCAATATATCGATACTATTTCATGTAGTATCACGATATGTGATTTGGCCTTCAAATCTCAGAATTTCGCATAATATTGCATTTTAAGAAAGTTTTCTTGCATTTTGTTTCGTACGAAAAATCATCGAATTTAGCAATATTTTGACGTTTATCATCTCCTTTTCCTTCATGTGATTTAAGCAAAATATCATCGAATTAGGCAATATTTTGCCGTTTTCCACGTTTTTGTGAATTTTCCGTCCATGGGTATTAATTCATATATATACGATAAAAATGATGCAAACACATAATTGATTAGATTATAATCTTAAATACTTCATTTTCAATCATCTATTTGTTTCTCGTTAAAATACTGAGTAAGATATTGAAAAGGGGAGAAGTTCGGTTTTTATTGCATATATCGACCTTTCAGCCGGAATAGAGCGGTTTTACGTGTATATCTTCCATCGTTAATATAAACAGAAAATCAAGAACATTTTAGTTATTTCTAATGAAAACACATTGTTTTTACCATTTGTATTGGAAACAACATTTTCATATGTGTTTTCTTGGAACTAAATACAACGAAACCTCGCTCTATGATTTGAAGGTAAAATCCTCAAATATGGTAAAATAGTGACTTTTTCACTTTAATCATGTAGTTTGATATTACGCAAATATATTCATTTTTACCAATATATCGATACTATTTCATGTAGTATCACGATATGAGATTTGGCCTTCAAATCTCAGAATTTCGCATAATATTGCATTTTAGGCAAGTTTTCTTGCATTTTGTTTCGTACGAAAAGTCATCGAATTTAGCAATATTTTGACGTTTATCATCCCCTTTTCCTTTATTTGATTTAAACAAAATATCATCGAATTAGGCAATATTTTGCCGTTTTTTCCACGTTTTTGTGAATTTTCAGTCCATGGGTATTTATTCATTATATATACGATAAAAATGATGCAAACACATAATTGATTAGATAATAACCTTAAATACTTAATTTTCAATCAACTATTTGTTTCTCGTTAAAATACTGAGTAAGATATTGAAAAGGGAAGAAGTTCTGTTTTTATTGCATATATCGACGTTTCAGCCGGAATAGAGCGATTTTCGTGTACATCTTCCATCGGTAATAAAACGGAAAATCAGGAACATTTTAGTTAATTCTAATGAAAACACATTGTTTTTTATCATTTGTATTGGAAACAACATTGTCATATGTCTTTTCTTGGATCTAAATAATACGAAACCTCGCTCTATGATTTGAAGGTAAAATCCTCAAATATGGTTAAATAGTGACTTTTTTCACGTTTTTCATGTAGTTTGATATTACGTAAATATATTAATTTTTACCAATATATCGATACTATTTCATGTAGTATCACGATATGTGATTTGGCCTTCATATCTCAGAATTTCGCATAATATTGCATTTTAAGCAAGTTTTCTTGCATTTTGTTTCGTACGAAAAATCATCGATTTTAGCAATATTTTGACGTTTATCATCTCCTTTTCCTTCATGTGATTTAAGCAAAATATCATCAAATTAGGCAATATTTTGCCGTTTTCCACGTTTTTGTGAATTTTCCGTCCATGGGTATTTATTCATATATATACGATAAAAATGATGCAAACACATAATTGATTAGATAATAACCTTACATACTTCATTTTCAATAATCTATTTGTTTCTCGTTAAAATACTGAGTAAGATATTGAAAAGGGGAGAAGTTCGGTTTTTATTGCGTATTATTTACGCATCGACGTTTCAGCCGGAATAGAGCGGTTTTACGTGTACATCTTCCATCGTTAATATAAACAGAAAATCAAGAACATTTTAGTTATTTCTAATGAAAACACATTGATTTTTATCATTTGTATTGGAAACAACATTTTCATATGTCTTTTCTTGGATCAAAATAATACGAAACCTCGCTCTATGATTTGAAGTTAAAATCCTCAAATATGGTTAAATAGTGACTTTTTTCACGTTTTTCATGTAGTTTGATATTTCGTAAATATATTCATTTTTACCAATATTTTGATACTATTTCATGTAGTAACACGATATGTGATTTGGCCTTCAAATCTCAGAATTTCGCATAATATTGCATTTTAAGCAAGTTTTCTTGCATTTTGTTTCGTACGAAAGATCATCGAATTTAGTAATATTTTGACGTTTATCATCTCCTTTTCCTTCATGTAATTTAAACAAAATATCATCGAATTAGCCAATATTTTGCCGTTTTCCACGTTTTTGTGAAGTTTCAGTCCATGGGTATTATTTCATATATATACGATAAAAATGATGCAAACACATAATTGATTAGATAATAATCTTAAATACTTCATTTTCGATCATCTATTTGTTTCTCGTTAAAATACTGAGTAAGATATTGAAAAGGGGAGAAGTTCTGTTTTTATTGCATATATCGACGTTTCAGCCGGATTAGAGCGGTTTTACGTGTACATGTTCCTTCGTTAATATAAACGGAATATCAAGAACATTTTAGTTAATTCTAATTAAAACACAATTTTTTTTATCATTTGTATTGGAAACAACATTGTCATATGTCTTTTCTTGGAACTAAATAATACGAAACCTCGCTCTATGATTTGAAGTTAAAATCCTCAAATATGGTAAAATAGTGACTTTTTCACTTTAATCATGTAGTTTGATATTATGCAAATATATTCATTTGTACCAATATTTCGATACTATTTCATGTAGTATCACGATATGTGATTTGGCCTTCAAATCTCAGAATTTCGCATAATATTGCATTTTAAGCAAGTTTTCTTGCATTTTGTTTCGTACGAAAAATCATCGAATTTAGCAATATTTTGACGTTTATCATCCCCTTTTCCTTTATTTGATTTAAACAAAATATTATCGAATTAGGCAATATTTTGCCGTTTTTCCACGTTTTTGTGAATTTTCAGTCCATGGGTATTAATTCATTATATATATTCGATAAAAATGATGCAAACACATAATTGATTAGATAATAACCTTAAATACTTCATTTTCAATCATCTATTTGTTTCTCGTTAAAATACTGAGTAAAATATTGAAAAGGGGAGAAGTTCGGTTTTTATTGCATATATCGACTTTTCAGCCGGAATAGAGCGGTTTTACGTGTACATCTTCCATCGTTAATATAAACAGAAAATCAAGAACATTTTAGTTAATTCTAATGAAAACACATTGATTTTTATCATTTGTATTGGAAACAACATTGTCATATGTCTTTTCTTGGATCTAAATAATTCGAAACCTCGCTCTATGATTCTAAGTTAAAATCCTCAAATATGGTTAAATAGTGACTTTTTTCACGTTTTTCATGTAGTTTGATATTACGTAAATATATTAATTTTTACCAATATATCGATACTATTTCATGTAGTATCACGATATGTTATTTGGCCTTCAAATCTCAGAATTTCGCATAATATTGCATTTTAAGCAAGTTTTCTTGCATTTTGTTTCGTACGAAAAATCATCGAATTTAGCAATATTTTAACGTTTATCATCTCCTTTTCCTTTATGTGATTTAAACAAAATATCATCGAATTAGGCAATATTTTGCCGTTTTCCACGTTTTTGTGAATTTTCCGTCCATGGGTATTTATTCATATATATATATATATATATATATATATATACGATAAAAATGATTCAAACACATAATTGATTAGATAATAACCTTAAATACTTCATTTTCAATCATCTATTTGTTTCTCGTTAAAATACTGAGAAAGATATTGAAAAGGGGAGAAGTTCTGTTTTTATTGCATATATCGACGTTTCATCCGGAATAGAGCGATTTTCGTGTACATCTTCCATCGGTAATATAAACGGAAAACCAGGAACATTTTAGTTAATTCTAATGAAAACACATTGATTTTTATCATTTGTATTAGAAACAACATTGTCATATGTCTTTTGTTGGATCAAAATAATACGAAACCTCGCTTTATGATTTGAAGTTAAAATCCTCAAATATGGTTATATAGTGACTTTTTTCACGTTTTTCATGTAGTTTGATATTACGTAAATATATTCATTTTACCAATATTTCGATACTATTTCATGTAGTATCACGATATGTGATTTGGCCTTCAAATCTCAGAATTTCGCATAATATTGCATTTTAATCAAGTTTTCTTGCATTTTGTTTCGTACGAAAAATCCTCGAATTTAGCAATATTTTGACGTTTATCATCTCCTTTTCCTTCATGTGATTTAAGCAAAATATCATCGAATTAGGCAATATTTTGCCGTTTTCCACGTTTTTGTGAATTTTCCGTCTATGGGTATTAATTCATATATATACGATAAAAATGATGCAAACACATAATTGATTAGATAATAACCTTAAGTACTTCATTTTCAATTATCTATTTGTTTCTCGTTAAAATACTGAGTAAGATATTGAAAAGGGGAGAAGTTCGGTTTTTATTGCATATATCGACTTTTCAGCCGGAATAGAGCGGTTTTACGTGTATATCTTCCCTCGTTAATATAAACGGAAAATCAAGAACATTATAGTTAATTCTAATGAAAACACATTATTTTTTATCATTTGTATTGGAAACAACATTGTCATATGTCTTTTCTTGGAAGTAAATAATACGAAACCTCGCTCTATGGTTTGAAGGTAAAATCCTCAAATATGGTAAAATAGTGACTTTTTCACGTTAATCAAGTAGTTTGATATTACGCAAATATATTCATTTTTACCAATATTTCGATACTATTTCATGTAGTATCACGATATGTGACTTGGCCTTCAAATCTCAGAATTTCGCATAATATTGCATTTTAAGCAAGTTTTCCTGCATTTTGTTTCGTACGAAAAATCATCGAATTTAGCAATATTTTGACGTTTATCATCCCATTTCCCTTTATTGATTTAAACAAAATATCATCGAATTAGGCAATATTTTGCCGTTTTTCCACGTTTTTGTGAATTTTCAGTCTATGGGTATTAATTCATTATATATACGATAAAAATGATGCAAACACATAATTGATTAGATAATAACCTTAAATACTTTATTTTCAATCAACTATTTGTTTCTCGTTAAAATACTGAGAAAGATATTGAAAAGGGGAGAAGTTCTGCTTTTATTGCATATATCGACGTTTCATCCGGAATAGAGCGATTTTCGTGTACATCTTCCATCGGTAATATAAACGGAAAACCAGGAACATTTTAGTTAATTCTAATGAAAACACATTGATTTTTATCATTTGTATTGGAAACAACATTGTCATATGTCTTTTGTTGGATCAAAATAATACGAAACCTCGCTTTATGATTTGAAGTTAAAATCCTCAAATATGGTTATATAGTGACTTTTTTCACGTTTTTCATGTAGTTTGATATTACGTAAATATATTCATTTTACCAATATTTCGATACTATTTCATGTAGTATCACGATATGTGATTTGGCCTTCAAATCTCAGAATTTCGCATAATATTGCATTTTAATCAAGTTTTCTTGCATTTTGTTTCGTACGAAAAATCCTCGAATTTAGCAATATTTTGACGTTTATCATCTCCTTTTCCTTCATGTGATTTAAGCAAAATATCATCGAATTAGGCAATATTTTGCCGTTTTCCACGTTTTTGTGAATTTTCCGTCTATGGGTATTAATTCATATATATACGATAAAAATGATGCAAACACATAATTGATTAGATAATAACCTTAAGTACTTCATTTTCAATCATCTATTTGTTTCTCGTTAAAATACTGAGTAAGATATTGAAAAGGGGAGAAGTTCGGTTTTTATTGCATATATCGACTTTTCAGCCGGAATAGAGCGGTTTTACGTGTATATCTTCCCTCGTTAATATAAACGGAAAATCAAGAACATTATAGTTAATTCTAATGAAAACACATTATTTTTTATCATTTGTATTGGAAACAACATTGTCATATGTCTTTTCTTGGAAGTAAATAATACGAAACCTCGCTCTATGGTTTGAAGGTAAAATCCTCAAATATGGTAAAATAGTGACTTTTTCACGTTAATCAAGTAGTTTGATATTACGCAAATATATTCATTTTTACCAATATTTCGATACTATTTCATGTAGTATCACGATATGTGACTTGGCCTTCAAATCTCAGAATTTCGCATAATATTGCATTTTAAGCAAGTTTTCCTGCATTTTGTTTCGTACGAAAAATCATCGAATTTAGCAATATTTTGACGTTTATCATCCCATTTCCCTTTATTGATTTAAACAAAATATCATCGAATTAGGCAATATTTTGCCGTTTTTCCACGTTTTTGTGAACTTTCAGTCTATGGGTATTAATTCATTATATATACGATAAAAATGATGCAAACACATAATTGATTAGATAATAACCTTAAATACTTTATTTTCAATCAACTATTTGTTTCTCGTTAAAATACTGAGAAAGATATTGAAAAGGGGAGAAGTTCTGTTTTTATTGCATATATCGACGTTTCATCCGGAATAGAGCGATTTTCGTGTACATCTTCCATCGGTAATATAAACGGAAAACCAGGAACATTTTAGTTAATTCTAATGAAAACACATTGATTTTTATCATTTGTATTGGAAACAACATTGTCCTATGTCTTTTGTTGGATCAAAATAATACGAAACCTCGCTTTATGATTTGAAGTTAAAATCCTCAAATATGGTTATATAGTGACTTTTTTCACGTTTTTCATGTAGTTTGATATTACGTAAATATATTCATTTTACCAATATTTCGATACTATTTCATGTAGTATCACGATATGTGGTTTGGTCTTCAAATCTCAGAATTTCGCATAATATTGCATTTTAAGCAAGTTTTCTTGCATTTTGTTTCGTACGAAAAATCATCGAATTTAGCAATATTTTAACGTTTATCATCTCCTTTTCCTTCATGTGATTTAAACAAAATATCATCGAATCAGGCAATATTTTGCCGTTTTCCACGTTTTTGTGAATTTTCCGTCCATGGGTATTTATTCATATATATATATATATTTTTACGATAAAAATGATGCAAACACATAATTGATTAGATAATAACCTTAAATACTTCATTTTCAATCATCTATTTGTTTCTCGTTAAAATACTGAGAAAGATATTGAAAAGGGGAGAAGTTCTGTTTTTATTGCATATATCGACGTTTCATCCGGAATAGAGCGATTTTCGTGTACATCTTCCATCGGTAATATAAACGGAAAACCAGGAACATTTTAGTTAATTCTAATGAAAACACATTGATTTTTATCATTTGTATTGGAAACAACATTGTCATATGTCTTTTGTTGGATCAAAATAATACGAAACCTCGCTTTATGATTTGAAGTTAAAATCCTCAAATATGGTTATATAGTGACTTTTTTCACGTTTTTCATGTAGTTTGATATTACGTAAATATATTCATTTTACCAATATTTCGATACTATTTCATGTAGTATCACGATATGTGATTTGGCCTTCAAATCTCAGAATTTCGCATAATATTGCATTTTAATCAAGTTTTCTTGCATTTTGTTTCGTACGAAAAATCCTCGAATTTAGCAATATTTTGACGTTTATCATCTCCTTTTCCTTCATGTGATTTAAGCAAAATATCATCGAATTAGGCAATATTTTGCCGTTTTCCACGTTTTTGTGAATTTTCCGTCTATGGGTATTAATTCATATATATACGATAAAAATGATGCAAACACATAATTGATTAGATAATAACCTTAAGTACTTCATTTTCAATCATCTATTTGTTTCTCGTTAAAATACTGAGTAAGATATTGAAAAGGGGAGAAGTTCGGTTTTTATTGCATATATCGACTTTTCAGCCGGAATAGAGCGGTTTTACGTGTATATCTTCCCTCGTTAATATAAACGGAAAATCAAGAACATTATAGTTAATTCTAATGAAAACACATTATTTTTTATCATTTGTATTGGAAACAACATTGTCATATGTCTTTTCTTGGAACTAAATAATACGAAACCTCGCTCTATGGTTTGAAGGTAAAATCCTCAAATATGGTAAAATAGTGACTTTTTCACGTTAATCAAGTAGTTTGATATTAAGCAAATATATTCATTTTTACCAATATTTCGATACTATTTCATGTAGTATCACGATATGTGACTTGGCCTTCAAATCTCAGAATTTCGCATAATATTGCATTTTAAGCAAGTTTTCCTGCATTTTGTTTCGTACGAAAAATCATCGAATTTAGCAATATTTTGACGTTTATCATCCCATTTACCTTTATTGATTTAAACAAAATATCATCGAATTAGGCAATATTTTGCCGTTTTTCCACGTTTTTGTGAATTTTCAGTCTATGGGTATTAATTCATTATATATACGATAAAAATGATGCAAACACATAATTGATTAGATAATAACCTTAAATACTTTATTTTCAATCAACTATTTGTTTCTCGTTAAAATACTGAGAAAGATATTGAAAAGGGGAGAAGTTCTGTTTTTATTGCATATATCGACGTTTCATCCGGAATAGAGCGATTTTCGTGTACATCTTCCATCGGTAATATAAACGGAAAACCAGGAACATTTTAGTTAATTCTAATGAAAACACATTGATTTTTATCATTTGTATTGGAAACAACATTGTCATATGTCTTTTGTTGGATCAAAATAATACGAAACCTCGCTTTATGATTTGAAGTTAAAATCCTCAAATATGGTTATATAGTGACTTTTTTCACGTTTTTCATGTAGTTTGATATTACGTAAATATATTCATTTTACCAATATTTCGATACTATTTCATGTAGTATCACGATATGTGATTTGGTCTTCAAATCTCAGAATTTCGCATAATATTGCATTTTAAGCAAGTTTTCTTGCATTTTGTTTCGTACGAAAAATCATCGAATTTAGCAATATTTTAACGTTTATCATCTCCTTTTCCTTCATGTGATTTAAACAAAATATCATCGAATTAGGCAATATTTTGCCGTTTTCCACGTTTTTGTGAATTTTCCGTCCATGGGTATTTATTCATATATATATATATATATATATATATATATACGATAAAAATGATGCAAACACATAATTGATTAGATAATAACCTTAAATACTTCATTTTCAATCATCTATTTGTTTCTCGTTAAAATACTGAGAAAGATATTGAAAAGGGGAGAAGTTCTGTTTTTATTGCATATATCGACGTTTCATCCGGAATAGAGCGATTTTCGTGTACATCTTCCATCGGTAATATAAACGGAAAACCAGGAACATTTTAGTTAATTCTAATGAAAACACATTGATTTTTATCATTTGTATTGGAAACAACATTGTCATATGTCTTTTGTTGGATCAAAATAATACGAAACCTCGCTTTATGATTTGAAGTTAAAATCCTCAAATATGGTTATATAGTGACTTTTTTCACGTTTTTCATGTAGTTTGATATTACGTAAATATATTCATTTTACCAATATTTCGATACTATTTCATGTAGTATCACGATATGTGATTTGGTCTTCAAATCTCAGAATTTCGCATAATATTGCATTTTAAGCAAGTTTTCTTGCATTTTGTTTCGTACGAAAAATCATCGAATTTAGCAATATTTTAACGTTTATCATCTCCTTTTCCTTCATGTGATTTAAACAAAATATCATCGAATTAGGCAATATTTTGCCGTTTTCCACGTTTTTGTGAATTTTCCGTCCATGGGTATTTATTCATATATATATATATATATATATATATATATATATATATATATATATATATATATATATATATATATATATATATATATATATATATATATATATATATATATATATATATATATATATATATATACGATAAAAATGATGCAAACACATAATTGATTAGATAATAACCTTAAATACTTCATTTTCAATCATCTATTTGTTTCTCGTTAAAATACTGAGAAAGATATTGAATAGGGGAGAAGTTCTGTTTTTATTGCATATATCGACGTTTCAGCCGGAATAGAGCGATTTTCGTGTACATCTTCCATCGGTAATATAAACGGAAAACCAGGAACATTTTAGTTAATTCTAATGAAAACACATTGATTTTTATCATTTGTATTGGAAACAACATTGTCATATGTCTTTTGTTGGATCAAAATAATACGAAACCTCGCTCTATGATTTGAAGTTAAAATCCTCAAATATGGTTAAATAGTGACTTTTTTCACGTTTTTCATGTAGTTTGATATTACGTAAATATATTCATTTTTACCAATATTTCGATACTATTTCATGTAGTATCACGATATGTGATTTGGCCTTGAAATCTCAGAATTTCGCATAATATTGCATTTTAAGCAAGTTATCTTGCATTTTGTTTCGTACGAAAAATCATCGAATATAGCAATATTTTGACGTTTATCATCCCCTTTTCCTTCATGTGATTTAAACAAAATATCATCGAATTAGGCAATATTTTGCCGTTTTCCACGTTTTTGTGAATTTTCAGTCCATGGGTATTAATTCATATATATATATATATATATATATATATATATATATACGATAAAAATGATGCAAACACATAATTGATTAGATAATAACCTTAAATACTTCATTTTCAATCATCTATTTGTTTCTCGTTAAAATACTGAGTAAGATATTGAAAAGGGGAGAAGTTCGGTTTTTATTGCATATATCGACGTTTCAGCCGGAATAGAGCGGTTTTACGTGTACATCTTCCATCGTTAATATAAACAGAAAATCAAGAACATTTTAGTTATTTCTAATGAAAACACATTGTTTTTACCATTTGTATTGGAAACAACATTGTCATATGTGTTTTCTTGGAACTAAATAATACGAAACCTCGCTCTATGATTTGAAGGTAAAATCCTCAAACATGGTAAAATAGTGACTTTTTCACTTTAATCATGTGGTTTGATATTACGCAAATATATTCATTTTTACCAATATTTCGATACTATTTCATGTAGTATCACGATATGTGATTTGGCCTTCAAATCTCAGAATTTCGCATAATATTGCATTTTAGGCAAGATTTCTTGCATTTTGTTTCGTACGAAAAATCATCGAATTTAGCAATATTTTGACGTTTATCATCCCCTTTTCCTTTATTTGATTTAAACAAAATATCATCGAATTAGGCAATATTTTACCGTTTTTTCCACGTTTTTGTGAATTTTCAGTCCATGGGTATTTATTCATTATATATACGATAAAAATGATGCAAACACATAATTGATTAGATAATAACCTTAAATACTTCATTTTCAATCAACTATTTCTTTCTCGTTAAAATACTGAGTAAGATATTGAAAAGGGGAGAAGTTCTGTTTTTATTGCATATATCGACGTTTCAGCCGGAATAGAGCGATTTTCGTGTACATCTTCCATCGGTAATATAAACGGAAAATCAGGAACATTTTAGTTAATTCTAATGAAAACACATTGATTTTTATCATTTGTATTGGAAACAACATTGTCATATGTCTTTTGTTGGATCAAAATAATACGAAACCTCGCTCTATGATTTGAAGTTAAAATCCTCAAATATGGTTAAATAGTGACTTTTTTCACGTTTTTCATGTAGTTTGATATTACGTAAATATATTCATTTTTACCAATATATCGATACTATTTCATGTAGTATCTCGATATGTGATTTGGCCTTGAAATCTCAGAATTTCGCATAATATTGCATTTTAATCAAGTTTTCTTGCATTTTGTTTCGTACGAAAAATCATCGAATTTAGCAATATTTTGACGTTTATCATCTCCTTTTCCTTCATGTGATTTAAGCAAAATATCATCGAATTAGGCAATATTTTGCCGTTTTCCACGTTTTTGTGAATTTTCCGTTCATGGGTATTAATTCATATATATACGATAAAAATGATGCAAACACATAATTGATTAGATAATAACCTTAAGTACTTCATTTTCAATCATCTATTTGTTTCTCGTTAAAATACTGAGTAAGATATTGAAAAGGGGAGAAGTTCGGTTTTTATTGCATATATCGACTTTTCAGCCGGAATAGAGCGGTTTTACGTGTATATCTTCCCTCGTTAATATAAACGGAAAATCAAGAACATTATAGTTAATTCTAATGAAAACACATTATTTTTTATCATTTGTATTGGAAACAACATTGTCATATGTCTTTTCTTGGAACTAAATAATACGAAACCTCGCTCTATGGTTTGAAGGTAAAATCCTGAAATATGGTAAAATAGTGACTTTTTCACGTTAATCATGTAGTTTGATATTACGCAAATATATTCATTTTTACCAATATTTCGATACTATTTCATGTAGTATCACGATATGTGACTTGGCCTTCAAATCTCAGAATTTCGCATAATATTGCATTTTAAGCAAGTTTTCCTGCATTTTGTTTCGTACGAAAAATCATCGAATTTAGCAATATTTTGACGTTTATCATCCCCTTTCCTTTATTGATTTAAACAAAATATCATCGAATTAGGCAATATTTTGCCGTTTTTCCACGTTTTTGTGAATTTTCAGTCTATGGGTATTAATTCATTATATATACGATAAAAATGATGCAAACACATAATTGATTAGATAATAACCTTAAATACTTTATTTTCAATCAACTATTTGTTTCTCGTTAAAATACTGAGAAAGATATTGAAAAGGGGAGAAGTTCTGTTTTTATTGCATATATCGACGTTTCATCCGGAATAAGGCGATTTTCGTGTACATCTTCCATCGGTAATATAAACGGAAAACCAGGAACATTTTAGTTAATTCTAATGAAAACACATTGATTTTTATCATTTGTATTGGAAACAACATTGTCATATGTCTTTTGTTGGATCAAAATAATACGAAACCTCGCTCTATGATTTGAAGTTAAAATCCTCAAATATGGTTATATAGTGACTTTTTTCACGTTTTTCATGTAGTTTGATATTACGTAAATATATTCATTTTACCAATATTTCGATACTATTTCATGTAGTATCACGATATGTGATTTAGTCTTCAAATCTCAAAATTTCGCATAATATTGCATTTTAAGCAAGTTTTCTGGCATTTTGTTTCGTACGAAAAATCATCGAATTTAGCAATATTTTAACGTTTATCATCTCCTTTTCCTTCATGTGATTTAAACAAAATATCATCGAATTAGGCAATATTTTGCCGTATTCCACGTTTTTGTGAATTTTCCGTCCATGGGTATTAATTCATATATATACGATAAAAATGATGCAAACACATAATTGATTAGATAATAACCTTAAGTACTTCATTTTCAATCATCTATTTGTTTCTCGTTAAAATACTGAGTAAGATATTGAAAAGGGGAGAAGTTCGGTTTTTATTGCAAATATCGACTTTTCAGCCGGAATAGAGCGGTTTTACGTGTACATCTTCATTCGTTAATATAAACGGAAAATCAAGAACATTATAGTTAATTCTAATGAAAACACATTATTTTTTATCATTTGTATTGGAAACAACATTGTCATATGTCTTTTCTTGGAACTAAATAATACGAAACCTCGCTCTATGGTTTGAAGGTAAAATCCTCAAATATGGTAAAATAGTGACTTTTTCACGTTAATCATGTAGTTTGATATTACGCAAATATATTCATTTTTACCAATATTTCGATACTATTTCATGTAGTATCACGATATGTGACTTGGCCTTCAAATCTCAGAATTTCGCATAATATTGCATTTTAAGCAAGTTTTCCTGCATTTTGTTTCGTACGAAAAATCATCGAATTTAGCAATATTTTGACGTTTATCATCCCCTTTTCCTTTATTTGATTTAAACAAAATATCATCGAATTAGGCAATATTTTGCCTTTTTTCCACGTTTTTGTGAATTTTCAGTCTATGGGTATTAATTCATTATATATACGATAAAAATGATGCAAACACATAATTGATTAGATAATAACCTTAAATACTTTATTTTCAATCAACTATTTGTTTCTCGTTAAAATACTGAGAAAGATATTGAAAAGGGGAGAAGTTCTGTTTTTATTGCATATATCGACGTTTCATCCGGAATAGAGCGATTTTCGTGTACATCTTCCATCGGTAATATAAACGGAAAACCAGGAACATTTTAGTTAATTCTAATGAAAACACATTGATTTTTATCATTTGTATTGGAAACAACATTGTCATATGTCTTTTCTTGGATCAAAATAATACGAAACCTCGCTCTATGATTTGATGGTAAAATCCTCAAATATGGTAAAATAGTAACTTTTTAACGTTAATCATGTAGTTTGATATTACGCAAATATATTCATTTTTACCAATATTCCGATACTATTTCATGTAGTATCACGATATGTGATTTGGCCTTCAAATCTCAGAATTTCGAATAATATTGCATTTTAAGCAAGTTTTCTTGCATTTTGTTTCGTACGAAAAATCATCGAATTTAGCAATATTTTAACGTTAACATCTCCTTTTCCTTCATGTGATTTAAACAAAATATCATCGAATTAGGCAATATTTTGCCGTTTTCCACGTTTTTGTGAATTTTCCGTCCATGGGTTTTAATTCATATATATATATACGATAAAAATGATGCAAACACATAATTGATTAGATAATAACCTTAAATACTTCATTTTCAATCATCTATTTGTTTCTCGTTAAAATACTGAGTAAGATATTAAAAAGGGGAGAAGTTCGGTTTTTATTGCATATATCGACGTTTCAACCGGATTAGAGCGGTTTTACGTGTACATCTTCCATCGTTAATATAAACGGAAAATCAAGAACATTATAGTTAATTCAAATGAAAACACATTGTTTTTTATCATTTGTATTGGAAACAACATTGTCATATGTCTTTTCTTGGATCAAAATAATACGAAACCTCACTCTATGATTTGAAGTTAAAATCCTCAAATATGGTTAAATAGTGACTTTTTCACGTTTTTCATGTAGTTTGATATTACGTAAATATATTCATTTTCACCAATATTTCGATACTATTTCATGTAGTATCACGATATGTGATTTGGCCTTGAAATCTCAGAATTTCGCATAATATTGCATTTTAAGCAAGTTTTCTTGCATTTTGTTTCGTACGAAAAATCATCGAATTTAGCAATATTTTGACGTTTATCATCCCCTTTTCCTTCATGTAATTTAAACAAAATATCATCGAATTAGGCAATATTTTGCCGTTTTCCACGTTTTTGTGAATTTTCAGTCCATGGGTTTTAAATTCATATATATACGATAAAAATGATGCAAACACATAATTGAGTAGATAATAACCTTAAATACTTCATTTTCAATCAACTATTTCTTTCTCGTTAAAATACTAAGTAAGATATTGAAAAGGGGAGAAGTTCTGTTTTTATTGCATATATCGACGTTTCAGCCGGAATAGAGCGGTTTTACGTGTACATCTTCCATCAGTAATATAAACGGAAAATCAGGAACATTTTAGTTAATTCTAATGAAAACACATTGATTTTTATCATTTGTATTGGAAACAACATTGTCATATGTCTTTTCTTGTATCTAAATAATACGAAACCTCGCTCTATGATTCTAAGTTAAAATCCTCAAATATGGTTAAATAGTGACTTTTTTTACGATTTTCATGTAGTTTGATATTACGTAAATATATTCATTTTTACCAATATTTCGATACTATTTCATGTAGTATCACGATATGTGATTTGGCCTTGAAATCTCAGAATTTCGCATAATATTGCATTTTAAGCAAGTTTTCTTGCATTTTGTTTCGTACGAAAAATCATCGAATTTAGCAATATTTTGACGTTTATCATCTCCCTTTCCTTCATGTGATTTAAACAAAATATCATCGAATTAGGCAATATTTTGCCGTTTTCCACGTTTTTGTGAATTTTCAGTCCATGGGTTTCAATTCATATATATACGATAAAAATGATGCAAACACATAATTGATTAGATAATAACCTTAAATACTTCATTTTCAATCAACTATTTCTTTCTCGTTAAAATACTGAGTAAGATATTGAAAGGGGGAGAAGTTCTGATTTTATTGCATATATCGACGTTTCAGCCGGAATAGAGCGGTTTTCGTGTACATCTTCCATCGGTAATATAAACGGAAAATCAAGAACATTTTAGTTAATTCTAATGAAAACACATTGTTTTTTATCATTTGTATTGGAAACAACATTGTCATATGTCTTTTCTTGGATCTAAATAATACGAAACCTCGCTCTATGATTTGAAGGTAAAATCCTCAAATATGGTAAAATAGTAACTTTTTCACGTTAATCATGTAGTTTGATATTACGCAAATATATTCATTTTTACCAATATTCCGATACTATTTCATGCAGTATCACGATATGTGATTTGCCCTTCAAATCTCAGAATTTCGCGTAATATTGCATTTTAAGCAAGTTTTCTTGCATTTTGTTTCGTACGAAAATTCATCGAATTTAGCAATATTTTGACGTTTATCATCCCCTTTTCCTTCATGTGATTTAAACAAAATATCATCGAATTAGGCAATATTTTGCCGTTTTTCCACGTTTTTGTGAATTTTCAGTCCATGGGTATTAATTCATATATATACGATAAAAATGATGCAAACACATAATTAATTAGATAATAACCTTAAATACTTCATTTTCAATCAACTATTTGTTTCTCGTTAAAATACTGAGTAAGATATTGAAAAGGGGAGAAGTTCTGTTTTTATTGCATATATCGACGTTTCAGCCGGAATAGAGCGATTTTCGTGTACATCTTCCATCGGTAATATAAACGGAAAACCAGGAACATTTTAGTTAATTCTAATGAAAACACTTTGATTTTTATCATTTGTATTGGAAACAACATTGTCATATGTCTTTTCTTGGAACTAAATAATACGAAACCTCGCTCTATGATTTGAAGGTAACATCCTCAAATATGGTAAAATAGTGATTTTTTACGTTAATCATGTAGTTTGATATTACGCAAATATATTCATTTTTACCAATATTTCGATACTATTTCATGTCGTATCACGATATGTGATTTGGCCTTCAAATCTCAGAATTTCGCATAATATTGCATTTTAAGTGAGTTTTCTTGCATTTTGTTTCGTACGAAAAATCATCGAATTTAGCAATATTTTGACGTTTATCATCCCCTTTTCCTTTATTTGATTTAAACAAAATATCATCGAATTAGGCAATATTTTGCCGTTTTTCCACGTTTTTGTGAATTTTCAGTCTATGGGTATTATTTCATATATATATATACGATAAAAATGATGCAAACACATAATTGATTAGATAATAACCTTAAATACTTCATTTTCAATCAACTATTTGTTTCTCGTTAAAATTCTGAGTAAGATATTGAAAAGGGGAGAAGTTCTGTTTTTATTGCATATATCGACGTTTCAGCCGGAATAGAGCGGTTTTACGTGTACATCTTCCATCAGTAATATAAACGGAAAATCAGGAACATTTTAGTTAATTCTAATGAAAACACATTGATTTTTATCATTTGTATTGGAAACAACATTGTCATATGTCTTTTCTTGTATCTAATAATACGAAACCTCGCTCTATGATTCTAAGTTAAAATCCTCAAATATGGTTAAATAGTGACTTTTTTTACGATTTTCATGTAGTTTGATATTACGTAAATATATTCATTTTTACCAATATTTCGATACTATTTCATGTAGTATCACGATATGTGATTTGGCCTAGAAATCTCAGAATTTCGCATTATATTGCATTTTAAGCAAGTTTTCTTGCATTTTGTTTCGTACGAAAAATCATCGAATTTAGCAATATTTTGACGTTTATCATCCCCTTTTCCTTCATGTGATTTAAACAAAATATCATCGAATTAGGCAATATTTTGCCGTTTTCCACTTTTTTGTGAATTTTCAGTCCATGGGTTTCAATTCATATATATATACGATAAAAATGATGCAAACACATAATTGGTTAGATAATAACCTTAAATACTTCATTTTCAATCAACTATTTCTTTCTCGTTAAAATACTGAGCAAGATATTGAAAGGGGGAGAAGTTCTGATTTTATTACATATATCGACGTTTCAGCTGGAATAGAGCGGTTTTCGTGTACATCTTCCATCGGTAATATAAACGGAAAATCAAGAACATTTTAGTTAATTCTAATGAAAACACATTGTTTTTTATCATTTGTATTGGAAACAACATTGTCATATGTCTTTTCTTGGATCTAAATAATACGAAACCTCGCTCTATGATTTGAAGGTAAAATCCTCAAATATGGTAAAATAGTAACTTTTTCACGTTAATCATGTAGTTTGATATTACGCAAATATATTCATTTTTACCAATATTCCGATACTATTTCATGCAGTATCACGATATGTGATTTGCCCTTCAAATCTCAGAATTTCGCGTAATATTGCATTTAAGCAAGTTTTCTTGCATTTTGTTTCGTACGAAAATTCATCGAATTTAGCAATATTTTGACGTTTATCATCCCCTTTTCCTTCATGTGATTTAAACAAAATATCATCGAATTAGGCAATATTTTGCCGTTTTTCCACGTTTTTATGAATTTTCAGTCCATGGGTATTAATTCATATATATACGATAAAAATGATGCAAACACATAATTAATTAGATAATAACCTTAAATACTTCATTTTCAATCAACTATTTGTTTCTCGTTAAAATACTGAGTAAGATATTGAAAAGGGGAGAAGTTCTGTTTTTATTGCATATATCGACGTTTCAGCCGGAATAGAGCGATTTTCGTGTACATCTTCCATCGGTAATATAAACGGAAAACCAGGAACATTTTAGTTAATTCTAATGAAAACACTTTGATTTTTATCATTTGTTTTGGAAACAACATTGTCATATGTCTTTTCTTGGAACTAAATAATACGAAACCTCGCTCTATGATTTGAAGGTAAAATCCTCAAATATGGTAAAACAGTGACTTTTTTACGTTAATCATGTAGTTTGATATTAACCAAATATATTCATTTTTCCCAATATTTCGATACTATTTCATGTAGTATCACGATATGTGATTTGGCCTTCAAATCTCAGAATTTCGCATAATATTGCATTTTAAGCAAGTTTTCTTGCATTTTGTTTCGTACGAAAAATCATCGAATTTAGCAATATTTTGACGTTTATCATCCCCTTTTCCTTCATGTGATTTAAACAAAATATCATCGAATTAGGCAATATTTTGCCGTTTTCCACGTTTTTGTGAATTTTCAGTCCAATTCATATATATACGATAAAAATGATGCAAACACATAATTGATTAGATAATAACCTTAAATACTTCATTTTCAATCATCTATTTGTTTCTCGTTAAAATACTAAGTAAGATATAGAAAAGGGGAGAAGTTCGGTTTTTATTGCATATATCGACGTTTCAGCCGGAATAGAGCGGTTTTACGTGTACATCTTCCATCAGTAATATAAACGGAAAATCAGGAACATTTTAATTAATTCCAATGAAAACACATTGATTTTTATCATTTGTATTGGAAACAACATTGTCATATGTCTTTTCTTGGATCTAAATAATACGAAACCTCGCTCTATGATTTGATGGTAAAATCCTCAAATATGGTAAAATAGTAACTTTTTAACGTTAATCATGTAGTTTGATATTACGCAAATATATTCATTTTTACCAATATTCCGATACTATTTCATGTAGTATCACGATATGTGATTTGCCCTTCAATTCTCAGAATTTCGCGTAATATTGCATTTTAAGCAAGTTTTCTTGCATTTTGTTTCGTACGAAAAATCATCGAATTTAGCAATATTTTAACGTTTATCATCTCCTTTTCCTTCATGTGATTTAAACAAAATATCATCGAATTAATCAATATTTTGCCGTTTTCCACGTTTTTGTGAATTTTCCGTCCATGGGTATTAATTCATATATATATACGATAAAAATGATGCAAGCACATAATTGATTAGATAATAACCTTAAATACTTCATTTTCAATCATCTATTTGTTTCTAGTTAAAATACTGAGTAAGATATTGAAAAGGGGAGAAGTTCGGTTTTTTATTGCATATATCGACGTTTCAGCTGGATTAGAGCGGTTTTACGTGTACATCTTCCCTCGTTAATATAAACGGAAAATCAAGATCATTTTAGTTATTTCTAATGAAAACACATTGTTTTTTATTATTTGTATTGGAAACAACTTTGTCATATGTCTTTTCTTGGATCTAAATAATACGAAACCTCGCTCTATGATTTGAAGTTAAAATCCTCAAATATGGTTATATAGTGACTTTTTTCACGTTTTTCATGTAGTTTGATATTACGTAAATGTATTCATTTTTACCAATATTTCGAAACTATTTCATGTAGTATCACGATATGTGATTTGGCCTTCAAATCTCAGAATTTCGCATAATATTGCATTTTAAGCAAGTTTTCTTGCATTTTGTTTCGTACGAAAAATCATCGCAATTAGCAATATTTTAACGTTTATCATCTCCTTTTCCTTCATGTGATTTAAACAAAATATCATCGAATTAGGCAATATTTTGCCGTTTTCCACGTTTTTGTGAATTTTCCGTCCATGGGTATTAATTCATATATATACGATAAAAATGATGCAAACACATAATTGATTAGATAAAAACCTTAAATACTTCATTTCCAATCATCTATTAGTTTCTCGTTAAAATACTGAGTAAGATATTGAAAAGGGGAGAAGTTCGGTTTTTCTTGCATATATCGACGTTTCAGTCGGATTATAGCGTTTTTCGTGTGCATCTTCCATCATTAATATAAACGGAAAATCAGGAACATTTTAGTTAATTCTAATGAAAACACATTGTTTTTTATCATTTGTATTGGAAACAACATTGTCATATGTCTTTTCTTGGATCTAAATAATACGAATCCTCGCTCTATGATTTGAAGTTAAAATCCTCAAATATGGTAAAATAGTGACTTTTTCACGTTAATCATGTAGTTTGACATTACGTAAATATATTCATTTTTACCAATATTTCGATACTATTTCATGTAGTGTCACGATATGTGATTTGGCCTTCAAATCTCAGAATGTCGCATAATGTTGCATTTTAAGCAAGTTTTCTTGCATTTTGTTTCGTATGAAAAATCATCGAATTTAGCAATATTTTGACGTTTATCATCTCCTTTTCCTTTATGTGATTTAAACAAAATATCATCGAATTAGGCAATATTTTGCCGTTTTTCCACGTTTTTGTGAATTTCCAGTCTATGGGAATTAATTCATTATATATTCGATAAAAATGATGCAAACACATATTTCCTGATAATAATCTTAAATACTTTATTTTAAATCATCTATTTGTTTCTCGTTAAAATACTGAGTAAGATTTTGAAAAGGGGAGAAATTTGGTTTTTATTGCATATATCGACGTTTTAGCCGGATTAGAGCGGTTTTACGTGTACATCTTATATCGGTAATATAAACGGAAAATCAAGAACATTTTATTTAATTCTAATGAAAACACATTGTTTTTTATCATTTGTATTGGAAACAACATTGTCATATGTCTTTTCTTGGATCTAAATAATACGAAACCTCGCTCTATGATTCTAAGTTAAAATCCTCAAATATGGTTAAATAGTGACTTTTTTACGATTTTCATGTAGTTTGATATTACGTAAATATATTTATTTTTACCAATATTTCGATACTATTTCATGTCGTATCACGATATTTGATTTGGCCTTCAAATCTCAGAATTTCGCATAATATTGCATTTTAAGCATGTTTTCTTGCATTTTGTTTCGTACGAAAAATCATCGAATTTAGCAATATTTTGACGTTTATCATCCCCTTTTCCTTTATTTGATTTAAGCAAAATATCATCGAATTAGGCAATATTTCGCCGTTTTTCCACGTTTTTGTGAATTTTCAGTCTATGGGTATTATTTCATATATATATACGATAAAAATGATGCAAACACATAATTGATTAGATAATAACCTTAAATACTTCATTTTCAATCAACTATTTGTTTCTCGTTAAAATACTGAGTTAGATATTGAAAAGGGGAGAAGTTCTGTTTTTATTGCATATATCGACGTTTCAGCCGGAATAGAGCGGTTTTACGTGTTTATCTTCCATCAGTAATATAAACGGAAAATCAGGAACATTTTAGTTAATTCTAATGAAAACACATTGATTTTTATCATTTGTATTGGAAACAACATTGTCATATGTCTTTTCTTGGATCTAAATAATACGAAACCTCGCTCTATGATTTGAAGGTAAAATCCTCAAATATGGTAAAATAGTAACTTTTTCACGTTAATCATGTAGTTTGATATTACGCAAATATATTCATTTTTACCAATATTCCGATACTATTTCATGTAGTATCACGATATGTGATTTGCCCTTCAAATCTCAGAATTTCGCGTAATATTGCATTTTAAGCAAGTTTTCTTGCATTTTGTTTCGTACGAAAAATCATCGAATTTAGCAATATTTTGACGTTTATCATCCCCTTTTCCTTCATGTAATTTAAACAAAATATCATCGAATTAGGCAATATTTTGCCGTTTTTCCACGTTTTTGTGAATTTTCAGTCCATGGGTATTAATTCATATATATACGATAAAAATGATGCAAACACATAATTAATTAGATAATAACCTTAAATACTTCATTTTCAATCATCTATTTGTTTCTTGTTAAAATACCGAGTAAGATATTGAAAAGGGGAGAGGTTCTGTTTTTATTGCATATATCGACGTTTCAGCCGGAATAGAGCGATTTTCGTGTACATCTTCCATCGGTAATATAAACGGAAAACCAGGAACATTTTAGTTAATTCTAATGAAAACACTTTGATTTTTATCATTTGTATTGGAAACAACATTGTCATATGTCTTTTCTTGGAACTAAAAATTACGAAACCTCGCTCTATGATTTGTAGGTAAAATCCTCAAATATGGTAAAATAGTGACTTTTTTACGTTAATCATGTAGTTTGATATTACGCAAATATATTCATTTTTACCAATATTTCGATACTATTTCATGTAGTATCACGATATGTGATTTGGCCTTCAAATCTCAGAATTTCGCATAATATTGCATTTTAAGCAAGTTTTCTTGCATTTTGTTTCGTACGAAAAATCATCGAATTTAGCAATATTTCGACGTTTATCATCCCCTTTTCCTTCATGTGATTTAAACAAAATATCATCGAATTAGGCAATATTTTGCCGTTTTCCACGTTTTTGTGAATTTTCAGTCCAATTCATATATATACGATAAAAATGATGCAAACACATAATTGATTAGATAATAACCTTAAATACTTCATTTTCAATCATCTATTTGTTTCTCGTTAAAATACTGAGTAAGATATTGAAAAGGGGAGAAGTTCGTTTTTTATTGCATATATCGACGTTTCAGCCGAATAAGAGCGGTTTTACGTGTACATCTTCCCTCGTTAATATAAACGGAAAATCAAGAACATTTTAGTTATTTCTAATGAAAACACATTGTTTTTTATTATTTGTATTGGAAACAACATTATCATATGTCTTTTCTTGGATCTAAATAATACGAATCCTTGCTCTATGATTTGAAGTTAAAATCCTCAAATATGGTAAAATAGTGACTTTTTCACGTTAATCATGTAGTTTGATATTACGTAAATATATTCATTTTTACCAATATTTCGATACTTTTTCATGTAGTTTCACGATATGTGATTTGGCCTTCAAATCTCAGAATTTCGCATAATATTGCATTTTAAGCAAGTTTTCTTGCATTTTGTTTCGTTCGAAAAATCATCGAATTTAGCAATATTTTGACGTTTATCATCCCCTTTTCCTTCATGTGATTTAAACAAAATATCATCGAATTAGGAAAATATTTTGCCGTTTTCCACGTTTTTGTGAATTTTCAGTCCATGGGTATTAATTCATATATATACGATAAAAATGATGCAAACACATAATTGATTAGATAATAACCTTAAATACTTCATTTTCAATCATCTATTTGTTTCTCGTTAAAATACTGAGTAAGATATTGAAAAGGGGAGAAGTTCGGTTTTTATTGCATATATCGACGTTTCAGCCGGATTAGAGCGGTTTTACGTGTACATCTTCCCTCGTTAATATAAACGGAAAATCAAGAACATTTTAGTTATTTCTAATGAAAACACATTGTTTTTTATCATTTGTATTGGAAACAACATTGTCATATGTCTTTTCTTGGAACTAAATAATACGAAACCTCGCTCTATGATTTGAAGTTAAAATCCTCAAATATGGTTATATAGTGACTTTTTTCACGTTTTTCATGTAGTTTGATATTACGAAAATATATTCATTTTTACCAATATTTCGACACTATTTCATGTAGTATCACGATATGTGATTTGACCTTCAAATCTCAGAATTTCGCATAATATTGCATTTTAAGCAAGTTTTCTTGCATTTTGTTTCGTACGAAAAATCATCGAATTTAGCAATATTTTAACGTTTATCATCTCCTTTTCCTTCATGTGATTTAAACAAAATATCATCGAATTAATCAATATTTTGCCGTTTTCCACGTTTTTGTGAATTTTCCGTCCATGGGTATTAATTCATATATATATTTATATACGATAAAAATGATGCAAACACATAATTGATTAGATAATAACCTTAAATACTTCATTTGAAATCATCTATTAGTTTCTCGTTAAAATACTGAGTAAAATATTGAAAAGGGGAGAAGTTCGGTTTTTATTGCATATATCGACGTTTCAGTCGGATTAGAGCGTTTTTCGTGTGCATCTTCCATCGGTAATATAAACGGAAAATCAGGAACATTTTAGTTAATTCTAATGAAAACACATTGGTTTTTATCATTTGTATTGGAAACAACATTGTCATATGTCTTTTCTTGGATCTAAATAATACGAAACCTCGCTCTATGATTCTAAGTTAAAATCCTCAAATATGGTTAAATAGTGACTTTTTTTACGATTTTCATGTAGTTTGATATTACGTAAATATATTCATTTTTGCCAATATTTCGATACTATTTCATGTAGTATCACGATATGTGATTTTGCCTTGAATCCTCAGAATTTCGCATAATATTGCATTTTAAGCATGTTATCTTGCATTTTGTTTCGTACGAAAAATCATCGAATTTAGCAATATTTTGACGTTTATCATCCCCTTTTCCTTCATGTGATTTAAACAAAATATCATCGAACTAGGCAATATTTTGCCGTTTTCCACGTTTTTGTGAATTTTCAGTCCATGGGTTTTAATTCATATATATACGATAAAAATGATGCAAACACATAATTGATTAGATAATAACCTTAAATACTTCATTTTCAATCAACTATTTCTTTCTCGTTAAAATACTGAGAAAGATACTGAAAGGGGGAGAAGTTCTGATTTTATTGCATATATCGACGTTTCAGCCGGAATAGAGCGGTTTTCGTGTACATCTTCCATCGGTAATATAAACGGAAAATCAGGAACATTTTAGTTAATTCTAATGAAAACACATTTTTTTTTATCATTTGTATTGGAAACAACATTGTCATATGTCTTTTCTTGGATCTAAATAATACGAAACCTCGCTCTATGATTTGATGGTAAAATCCTCAAATATGGTAAAATAGTAACTTTTTAACGTTAATCATGTAGTTTGATATTACGCAAATATATTCATTTTTACCAATATTCCGATACTATTTCATGTAGTATCACGATATGTGATTTGGCCTTCAAATCTCAGAATTTCGCATAATATTGCATTTTAAGCAAGTTTTCTTGCATTTTGTTTCGTACGAAAAATCATCGAATTTAGCAATATTTTACCGTTAACATCTCCTTTTCCTTCATGTGATTTAAACAAAATATCATCGAATTAGGCAATATTTTGCCGTTTTCCACGTTTTTGTGAATTTTCCGTCCATGGGTTTTAATTCATATATATATATACGATAAAAATGATGCAAACACATAATTGATTAGATAATAACCTTAAATACTTCATTTTCAATCATCTATTTGTTTCTCGTTAAAATACTGAGTAAGATATTGAAAAGGGGAGAAGTTCGGTTTTTATTGCATATATCGACGTTTCAACCGGATTAGAGCGGTTTTACGTGTACATCTTCCATCGTTAATATAAACGGAAAATCAAGAACATTATAGTTAATTCTAATGAAAACATATTGTTTTTTATCATTTGTATTGGAAACAACATTGTCATATGTCTTTTCTTGGATCTAAGTAATACGAAACCTCGCTCTATGATTCTAAGTTAAAATCCTCAAATATGGTTAAATAGTGACGTTTTTACGATTTTCATGTAGTTTGATATTACGTAAATATATTCATTTTCACCAATATTTCGATACTATTTCATGTAGTATCACGATATGTGATTTGGCCTTGAAATCTCAGAATTTCGCATAATATTGCATTTTAAGCAAGTTTTCTTGCATTTTGTTTCGTACGAAAAATCATCGAATTTAGCAATATTTTGACGTTTATCATCCCCTTTTCCTTCATGTAATTTAAACAAAATATCATCGAATTAGGCAATATTTTGCCGTTTTCCACGTTTTTGTGAATTTTCAGTCCATGGGTTTTAAATTCATATATATACGATAAAAATGATGCAAACACATAATTGAGTAGATAATAACCTTAAATACTTCATTTTCAATCAACTATTTCTTTCTCGTTAAAATACTAAGTAAGATATTGAAAGGGGGAGAAGTTCTGATTTTATTGCATATATCGACGTTTCAGCCGGAATAGAGCGGTTTTCGTGTACATCTTCCATCGGTAATATAAACGGAAAATCAAGAACATTTTAGTTAATTCTAATGAAAACACATTGTTTTTTATCATTTGTATTGGAAACAACATTGTCATATGTCTTTTCTTGGATCTAAATAATACGAAACCTCGCTCTATGATTTGAAGGTAAAATCCTCAAATATGGTAAAATAGTAACTTTTTCACGTTAATCATGTAGTTTGATATTACGCAAATATATTCATTTTTACCAATATTCCGATACTATTTCATGCAGTATCACGATATGTGATTTGCCCTTCAAATCTCAGAATTTCGCGTAATATTGCATTTTAAGCAAGTTTTCTTGCATTTTGTTTCGTACGAAAATTCATCGAATTTAGCAATATTTTGACGTTTATCATCCCCTTTTCCTTCCTGTGATTTAAACAAAATATCATCGAATTAGGCAATATTTTGCCGTTTTTCCACGTTTTTGTGAATTTTCAGTCCATGGGTAATAATTCATATATATACGATAAAAATGATGCAAACACATAATTAATTAGATAATAACCTTAAATACTTCATTTTCAATCAACTATTTGTTTCTCGTTAAAATACTGAGTAAGATATTGAAAAGGGGAGAAGTTCTGTTTTTATTGCATATATCGACGTTTCAGCCGGAATAGGGCGATTTTCGTGTACATCTTCCATCGGTAATATAAACGGAAAACCAGGAACATTTTAGTTAATTCTAATGAAAACACTTTGATTTTTATCATTTGTATTGGAAACAACATTGTCATATGTCTTTTCTTGGAACTAAATAATACGAAACCTCGCTCTATGATTTGAAGGTAACATCCTCAAATATGGTAAAATAGTGATTTTTTACGTTAATCATGTAGTTTGATATTACGCAAATATATTCATTTTTACCAATATTTCGATACTATTTCATGTCGTATCACGATATGTGATTTGGCCTTCAAATCTCAGAATTTCGCATAATATTGCATTTTAAGTGAGTTTTCTTGCATTTTGTTTCGTACGAAAAATCATCGAATTTAGCAATATTTTGACGTTTATCATCCCCTTTTCCTTTATTTGATTTAAACAAAATATCATCGAATTAGGCAATATTTTGCCGTTTTCCACGTTTTTGTGAATTTTCAGTCCAATTCATATATATACGATAAAAATGATGCAAACACATAATTGATTAGATAATAACCTTAAATACTTCATTTTCAATCATCTATTTGTTTCTCGTTAAAATACTAAGTAAGATATAGAAAAGGGGAGAAGTTCGGTTTTTATTGCATATATCGACGTTTCAGCCGGAATAGAGCGGTTTTACGTGTACATCTTCCATCAGTAATATAAACGGAAAATCAAGAACATTTTAGTTAATTCTAATGAAAACACATTGTTTTTTATCATTTGTATTGGAAACAACATTGTCATATGTCTTTTCTTGGATCTAAATAATACGAAACCTCGCTCTATGATTTGAAGGTAAAATCCTCAAATATGGTAAAATAGTAACTTTTTCACGTTAATCATGTAGTTTGATATTACGCAAATATATTCATTTTTACCAATATTCCGATACTATTTCATGCAGTATCACGATATGTGATTTGCCCTTCAAATCTCAGAATTTCGCGTAATATTGCATTGAAGCAAGTTTTCTTGCATTTTGTTTCGTACGAAAATTCATCGAATTTAGCAATATTTTGACGTTTATCATCCCCTTTTCCTTCATGTGATTTAAACAAAATATCATCGAATTAGGCAATATTTTGCCGTTTTTCCACGTTTTTATGAATTTTCAGTCCATGGGTATTAATTCATATATATACGATAAAAATGATGCAAACACATAATTAATTAGATAATAACCTTAAATACTTCATTTTCAATCAACTATTTGTTTCTCGTTAAAATACTGAGTAAGATATTGAAAAGGGGAGAAGTTCTGCTTTTATTGCATATATCGACGTTTCAGCCGGAATAGAGCGATTTTCGTGTACATCTTCCATCGGTAATATAAACGGAAAACCAGGAACATTTTAGTTAATTCTAATGAAAACACTTTGATTTTTATCATTTGTATTGGAAACAACATTGTCATATGTCTTTTCTTGGAACTAAATAATACGAAACCTCGCTCTATGATTTGAAGGTAAAATCCTCAAATATGGTAAAACAGTGACTTTTTTACGTTAATCATGTAGTTTGATATTAACCAAATATATTCATTTTTACCAATATTTCGATACTATTTCATGTAGTATCACGATATGTGATTTGGCCTTCAAATCTCAGAATTTCGCATAATATTGCATTTTAAGCAAGTTTTCTTGCATTTTGTTTCGTACGAAAAATCATCGAATTTAGCAATATTTTGACGTTTATCATCCCCTTTTCCTTCATGTGATTTAAACAAAATATCATCGAATTAGGCAATATTTTGCCGTTTTCCACGTTTTTGTGAATTTTCAGTCCAATTCATATATATACGATAAAAATGATGCAAACACATAATTGATTAGATAATAACCTTAAATACTTCATTTTCAATCATCTATTTGTTTCTCGTTAAAATACTAAGTAAGATATAGAAAATGGGAGAAGTTCGGTTTTTATTGCATATATCGACGTTTCAGCCGGAATAGAGCGGTTTTACGTGTACATCTTCCATCAGTAATATAAACGGAAAATCAGGAACATTTTAATTAATTCCAATGAAAACACATTGATTTTTATCATTTGTATTGGAAACAACATTGTCATATGTCTTTTCTTGGATCTAAATAATACGAAACCTCGCTCTATGATTTGATGGTAAAATCCTCAAATATGGTAAAATAGTAACTTTTTAACGTTAATCATGTAGTTTGATATTACGCAAATATATTCATTTTTACCAATATTCCGATACTATTTCATGTAGTATCACGATATGTGATTTGGCCTTCAAATCTCAGAATTTCGAATAATATTGCATTTTAAGCAAGTTTTATTGCATTTTGTTTCGTACGAAAAATCATCGAATTTAGCAATATTTTAACGTTAACATCTCCTTTTCCTTCATGTAATTTAAACAAAATATCATCGAATTAGGCAATATTTTGCCGTTTTCCACGTTTTTGTGAATTTTCCGTTTATGGGTTTTAATTCATATATATATATACGATAAAAATGATGCAAACACATAATTGATTAGATAATAACCTTAAATACTTCATTTTCAATCATCTATTTGTTTCTCGTTAAAATACTGAGTAAGATATTGAAAAGGGGAGAAGTTCGGTTTTTATTGCATATATCGACGTTTCAGCCGGAATAGAGCGGTTTTACGTGTACATATTCCATTAGTAATATAAACGGAAAATCAGGAACATTTTAGTTAATTCTAATGAAAACACATTGATTTTTATCATTTGTATTGGAAACAACATTGTCATATGTCTTTTCTTGGATCTAAATAATACGAAACCTCGCTCTATGATTCTAAGTTAAAATCCTCAAATATGGTTAAATAGTGACTTTTTTTACGATTTTCATGTAGTTTGATATTACGTAAATATATTCATTTTTACCAATATTTCGATAGTATTTCATGTAGTATCACGATATGTGATTTTGCCTTGAAATCTCAGAATTTCGCATAATATTGCATTTTAAGCATGTTATCTTGCATTTTGTTTCGTACGAAAAATCATCGAATTTAGCAATATTTTGACGTTTATCATCCCCTTTTCCTTCATGTGATTTAAACAAAATATCATCGAATTAGGCAATATTTTGCCGTTTTCCACGTTTTTGTGAATTTTCAGTCCATGGGTTTTAATTCATATATATACGATAAAAATGATGCAAACACATAATTGATTAGATAATAACCTTAAATACTTCATTTTCAATCAACTATTTCTTTCTCGTTAAAATACTGAGAAAGATACTGAAAGGGGGAGAAGTTCTGATTTTATTGCATATATCGACGTTTCAGCCGGAATAGAGCGGTTTTCGTGTACATCTTCCATCGGTAATATAAACGGAAAATCAGGAACATTTTAGTTAATTCTAATGAAAACACATTTTTTTTTATCATTTGTATTGGAAACAACATTGTCATATGTCTTTTCTTGGATCTAAATAATACGAAACCTCGCTCTATGATTTGATGGTAAAATCCTCAAATATGGTAAAATAGTAACTTTTTAACGTTAATCATGTAGTTTGATATTACGCAAATATATTCATTTTTACCAATATTCCGATACTATTTCATGTAGTATCACGATATGTGATTTGGCCTTCAAATCTCAGAATTTCGCATAATATTGCATTTTAAGCAAGTTTTCTTGCATTTTGTTTCGTACGAAAAATCATCGAATTTAGCAATATTTTACCGTTAACATCTCCTTTTCCTTCATGTGATTTAAACAAAATATCATCGAATTAGGCAATATTTTGCCGTTTTCCACGTTTTTGTGAATTTTCCGTCCATGGGTTTTAATTCATATATATATATACGATAAAAATGATGCAAACACATAATTGATTAGATAATAACCTTAAATACTTCATTTTCAATCATCTATTTGTTTCTCGTTAAAATACTGAGTAAGATATTGAAAAGGGGAGAAGTTCGGTTTTTATTGCATATATCGACGTTTCAACCGGATTAGAGCGGTTTTACGTGTACATCTTCCATCGTTAATATAAACGGAAAATCAAGAACATTATAGTTAATTCTAATGAAAACACATTGTTTTTTATCATTTGTATTGGAAACAACATTGTCATAGGTCTTTTCTTGGATCTAAGTAATACGAAACCTCGCTCTATGATTCTAAGTTAAAATCCTCAAATATGGTTAAATAGTGACTTTTTTACGATTTTCATGTAGTTTGATATTACGTAAATATATTCATTTTCACCAATATTTCGATACTATTTCATGTAGTATCACGATATGTGATTTGGCCTTGAAATCTCAGAATTTCGCATAATATTGCATTTTAAGCAAGTTTTCTTGCATTTTGTTTCGTACGAAAAATCATCGAATTTAGCAATATTTTGACGTTTATCATCCCCTTTTCCTTCATGTAATTTAAACAAAATATCATCGAATTAGGCAATATTTTGCCGTTTTTCCACGTTTTTGTGAATTTTCAGTCTATGGGTATTATTTCATATATATATATACGATAAAAATGATGCAAACACATAATTGATTAGATAATAACCTTAAATACTTCATTTTCAATCAACTATTTGTTTCTCGTTAAAATACTGAGTAAGATATTGAAAAGGGGAGAAGTTCTGTTTTTATTGCATATATCGACGTTTCAGCCGGAATAGAGCGGTTTTACGTGTACATCTTCCATCAGTAATATAAACGGAAAATCAGGAACATTTTAGTTAATTCTAATGAAAACACATTGATTTTTATCATTTGTATTGGAAACAACATTGTCATATGTCTTTTCTTGTATCTAATAATACGAAACCTCGCTCTATGATTCTAAGTTAAAATCCTCAAATATGGTTAAATAGTGACTTTTTTTACGATTTTCATGTAGTTTGATATTACGTAAATATATTCATTTTTACCAATATTTCGATACTATTTCATGTAGTATCACGATATGTGATTTGGCCTAGAAATCTCAGAATTTCGCATTATATTGCATTTTAAGCAAGTTTTCTTGCATTTTGTTTCGTACGAAAAATCATCGAATTTAGCAATATTTTGACGTTTATCATCCCCTTTTCCTTCATGTGATTTAAACAAAATATCATCGAATTAGGCAATATTTTGCCGTTTTCCACGTTTTTGTGAATTTTCAGTCCATGGGTTTCAATTCATATATATATACGATAAAAATGATGCAAACACATAATTGGTTAGATAATAACCTTAAATACTTCATTTTCAATCAACTATTTCTTTCTCGTTAAAATACTGAGCAAGATATTGAAAGGGGGAGAAGTTCTGATTTTATTGCATATATCGACGTTTCAGCTGGAATAGAGCGGTTTTCGTGTACATCTTCCATCGGTAATATAAACGGAAAATCAAGAACATTTTAGTTAATTCTAATGAAAACACATTGTTTTTTATCATTTGTATTGGAAACAACATTGTCATATGTCTTTTCTTGGATCTAAATAATACGAAACCTCGCTCTATGATTTGAAGGTAAAATCCTCAAATATGGTAAAATAGTAACTTTTTCACGTTAATCATGTAGTTTGATATTACGCAAATATATTCATTTTTACCAATATTCCGATACTATTTCATGCAGTATCACGATATGTGATTTGCCCTTCAAATCTCAGAATTTCGCGTAATATTGCATTTAAGCAAGTTTTCTTGCATTTTGTTTCGTACGAAAATTCATCGAATTTAGCAATATTTTGACGTTTATCATCCCCTTTTCCTTCATGTGATTTAAACAAAATATCATCGAATTAGGCAATATTTTGCCGTTTTTCCACGTTTTTATGAATTTTCAGTCCACGGGTATTAATTCATATATAAACGATAAAAATGATGCAAACACATAATTAATTAGATAATAACCTTAAATACTTCATTTTCAATCAACTATTTGTTTCTCGTTAAAATACTGAGTAAGATATTGAAAAGGGGAGAAGTTCTGTTTTTATTGCATATATCGACGTTTCAGCCGGAATAGAGCGATTTTCGTGTACATCTTCCATCGGTAATATAAACGGAAAACCAGGAACATTTTAGTTAATTCTAATGAAAACACTTTGATTTTTATCATTTGTATTGGAAACAACATTGTCATATGTCTTTTCTTGGAACTAAATAATACGAAACCTCGCTCTATGATTTGAAGGTAAAATCCCCAAATATGGTAAAACAGTGACTTTTTTACGTTAATCATGTAGTTTGATATTACCCAAATATATTCATTTTTACCAATATTTCGATACTATTTCATGTAGTATCACGATATGTGATTTGGCCTTCAAATCTCAGAATTTCGCATAATATTGCATTTTAAGCAAGTTTTCTTGCATTTTGTTTCGTACGAAAAATCATCGAATTTAGCAATATTTTGACGTTTATCATCCCCTTTTCCTTCATGTGATTTAAACAAAATATCATCGAATTAGGCAATATTTTGCCGTTTTCCACGTTTTTGTGAATTTTCAGTCCAATTCATATATATACGATAAAAATGATGCAAACACATAATTGATTAGATAATAACCTTAAATACTTCATTTTCAATCATCTATTTGTTTCTCGTTAAAATACTAAGTAAGATATAGAAAAGGGGAGAAGTTCGGTTTTTATTGCATATATCGACGTTTCAGCCGGATTAGAGCGGTTTTACGTGTACATCTTCCCTCGTTAATATAAACGGAAAATCAAGAACATTTTAGTTAATTCTAATGAAAACACATTGTTTTTTATCATTTGTATTGGAAACAACATTGTCATATGTCTTTTCTTGGAACTAAATAATACGAAACCTCGCTCTATGATTTGAAGGTAAAATCCTCAAATATGGTAAAATAGTGACTTTTTTACGTTAATCATGTAGTTTGATATTACGCAAATATATTCATTTTTACCAATATTTCAATACTATTTCATGTCGTTTCACGATATGTGATTTGGCCTTCAAATCTCAGAATTTCGCATAATATTGCATTTTAAGTGAGTTTTCTTGCATTTTGTTTCGTACGAAAAATCATCGAATTTAGGAATATTTTGACGTTTATCATCCCCTTTTCCTTTATTTGATTTAAACAAAATATCATCGAATTAGGCAATATTTTGCCGTTTTTCCACGTTTTAGTGAATTTTCAGTCTATGGGTATTAATTCATATATATATACGATAAAAATGATGCAAACACATAATTGATTAGATAATAACCTTAAATACTTCATTTTCAATCATCTATTTGTTTCTCGTGAAAATACTGAGTAAGATATTGAAAAGGGGGGAAGTTCTGTTTTTATTGCATATATCGACGTTTCAGCCGGAATAGAGCGGTTTTACGTGTACATCTTCCATCAGTAATATAAACGGAAAATCAGGAACATTTTAGTTAATTCTAATGAAAACACATTGATTTTTATCATTTGTATTGGAAACAACATTGTCATATGTCTTTTCTTGGATCTAAATAATACGAAACCTCGCTCTATGATTCTAAGTTAAAATCCTCAGATATGGTTAAATAGTGACTTTTTTTACGATTTTCATGTAGTTTGATATTACGTAAATATATTCATTTTTACCAATATTTCGATACTATTTCATGTATTATCACGATATGTGATTTGGCTTCGAAATCTCAGAATTTCGCATAATATTGCATTTTAAGCAAGTTTTCTTGCATTTTGTTTCGTACGAAAAATCATCGAATTTAGCAATATTTTGACGTTTATCATCCCCTTTTCCTTGATGTGATTTAAACAAAATATCATCGAATTAGGCAATATTTTGCCGTTTTCCACGTTTTTGTGAATTTTCAGTCCATAGGTTTTAAATTCATATATATACGATAAAAATGATGCAAACACATAATTGAGTAGATAATAACCTTAAATACTTCATTTTCAATCAACTATTTCTTTCTCGTTAAAATACTAAGTAAGATATTGAAAGGGGGAGAAGTTCTGATTTTATTGCATATATCGACGTTTCAGCCGGAATAGAGCGGTTTTCGTGTACATCTTCCATCGGTAATATAAACGGAAAATCAAGAACATTTTAGTTAATTCTAATGAAAACACATTGTTTTTTATCATTTGTATTGGAAACAACATTGTCATATGTCTTTTCTTGGATCTAAATAATACGAAACCTCGCTCTATGATTTGAAGGTAAAATCCTCAAATATGGTAAAATAGTAACTTTTTCACGTTAATCATGTAGTTTGATATTACGCAAATATATTCATTTTTGCCAATATTCCGATACTATTTCATGCAGTATCACGATATGTGATTTGCCCTTCAATTCTCAGAATTTTGCGTAATATTGCATTTTAAGCAAGTTTTCTTGCATTTTGTTTCGTACGAAAATTCATCGAATTTAGCAATATTTTGACGTTTATCATCCCCTTTTCCTTCCTGTGATTTAAACAAAATATCATCGAATTAGGCAATATTTTGCCGTTTTTCCACGTTTTTGTGAATTTTCAGTCCATGGGTATTAATTCATATATATACGATAAAAATGATGCAAACACATAATTAATTAGATAATAACCTTAAATACTTCATTTTCAATCAACTATTTGTTTCTCGTTAAAATACTGAGTAAGATATTGAAAAGGGGAGAAGTTCTGTTTTTATTGCATATATCGACGTTTCAGCCGGAATAGGGCGATTTTCGTGTACATCTTCCATCGGTAATATAAACGGAAAACCAGGAACATTTTAGTTAATTCTAATGAAAACACTTTGATTTTTATCATTTGTATTGGAAACAACATTGTCATATGTCTTTTCTTGGAACTAAATAATACGAAACCTCGCTCTATGATTTGAAGGTAACATCCTCAAATATGGTAAAATAGTGATTTTTTACGTTAATCATGTAGTTTGATATTACGCAAATATATTCATTTTTACCAATATTTCGATACTATTTCATGTCGTATCACGATATGTGATTTGGCCTTCAAATCTCAGAATTTCGCATAATATTGCATTTTAAGTGAGTTTTCTTGCATTTTGTTTCGTACGAAAAATCATCGAATTTAGCAATATTTTGACGTTTATCATCCCCTTTTCCTTTATTTGATTTAAACAAAATATCATCGAATTAGGCAATATTTTGCCGTTTTTCCACGTTTTTGTGAATTTTCAGTCTATGGGTATTATTTCATATATATATATACGATAAAAATGATGCAAACACATAATTGATTAGATAATAACCTTAAATACTTCATTTTCAATCAACTATTTGTTTCTCGTTAAAATACTGAGTAAGATATTGAAAAGGGGAGAAGTTCTGTTTTTATTGCATATATCGACGTTTCAGCCGGAATAGAGCGGTTTTACGTGTACATCTTCCATCAGTAATATAAACGGAAAATCAGGAACATTTTAGTTAATTCTAATGAAAACACATTGATTTTTATCATTTGTATTGGAAACAACATTGTCATATGTCTTTTCTTGTATCTAATAATACGAAACCTCGCTCTATGATTCTAAGTTAAAATCCTCAAATATGGTTAAATAGTGACTTTTTTTACGATTTTCATGTAGTTTGATATTACGTAAATATATTCATTTTTACCAATATTTCGATACTATTTCATGTAGTATCACGATATGTGATTTGGCCTAGAAATCTCAGAATTTCGCATTATATTGCATTTTAAGCAAGTTTTCTTGCATTTTGTTTCGTACGAAAAATCATCGAATTTAGCAATATTTTGACGTTTATCATCCCCTTTTCCTTCATGTGATTTAAACAAAATATCATCGAATTAGGCAATATTTTGCCGTTTTCCACGTTTTTGTGAATTTTCAGTCCATGGGTTTCAATTCATATATATATACGATAAAAATGATGCAAACACATAATTGGTTAGATAATAACCTTAAATACTTCATTTTCAATCAACTATTTCTTTCTCGTTAAAATACTGAGCAAGATATTGAAAGGGGGAGAAGTTCTGATTTTATTGCATATATCGACGTTTCAGCTGGAATAGAGCGGTTTTCGTGTACATCTTCCATCGGTAATATAAACGGAAAATCAAGAACATTTTAGTTAATTCTAATGAAAACACATTGTTTTTTATCATTTGTATTGGAAACAACATTGTCATATGTCTTTTCTTGGATCTAAATAATACGAAACCTCGCTCTATGATTTGAAGGTAAAATCCTCAAATATGGTAAAATAGTAACTTTTTCACGTTAATCATGTAGTTTGATATTACGCAAATATATTAATTTTTACCAATATTCCGATACTATTTCATGCAGTATCACGATATGTGATTTGCCCTTCAAATCTCAGAATTTCGCGTAATATTGCATTTAAGCAAGTTTTCTTGCATTTTGTTTCGTACGAAAATTCATCGAATTTAGCAATATTTTGACGTTTATCATCCCCTTTTCCTTCATGTGATTTAAACAAAATATCATCGAATTAGGCAATATTTTGCCGTTTTTCCACGTTTTTATGAATTTTCAGTCCATGGGTATTAATTCATATATAAACGATAAAAATGATGCAAACACATAATTAATTAGATAATAACCTTAAATACTTCATTTTCAATCAACTATTTGTTTCTCGTTAAAATACTGAGTAAGATATTGAAAAGGGGAGAAGTTCTGTTTTTATTGCATATATCGACGTTTCAGCCGGAATAGAGCGATTTTCGTGTACATCTTCCATCGGTAATATAAACGGAAAACCAGGAACATTTTAGTTAATTCTAATGAAAACACTTTGATTTTTATCATTTGTATTGGAAACAACATTGTCATATGTCTTTTCTTGGAACTAAATAATACGAAACCTCGCTCTATGATTTGAAGGTAAAATCCTCAAATATGGTAAAACAGTGACTTTTTTACGTTAATCATGTAGTTTGATATTACCCAAATATATTCATTTTTACCAATATTTCGATACTATTTCATGTAGTATCACGATATGTGATTTGGCCTTCAAATCTCAGAATTTCGCATAATATTGCATTTTAAGCAAGTTTTCTTGCATTTTGTTTCGTACGAAAAATCATCGAATTTAGCAATATTTTGACGTTTATCATCCCCTTTTCCTTCATGTGATTTAAACAAAATATCATCGAATTAGGCAATATTTTGCCGTTTTCCACGTTTTTGTGAATTTTCAGTCCAATTCATATATATACGATAAAAATGATGCAAACACATAATTGATTAGATAATAACCTTAAATACTTCATTTTCAATCATCTATTTGTTTCTCGTTAAAATACTAAGTAAGATATAGAAAAGGGGAGAAGTTCGGTTTTTATTGCATATATCGACGTTTCAGCCGGATTAGAGCGGTTTTACGTGTACATCTTCCCTCGTTAATATAAACGGAAAATCAAGAACATTTTAGTTAATTCTAATGAAAACACATTGTTTTTTATCATTTGTATTGGAAACAACATTGTCATATGTCTTTTCTTGGAACTAAATAATACGAAACCTCGCTCTATGATTTGAAGGTAAAATCCTCAAATATGGTAAAATAGTGACTTTTTTACGTTAATCATGTAGTTTGATATTACGCAAATATATTCATTTTTACCAATATTTCAATACTATTTCATGTCGTTTCACGATATGTGATTTGGCCTTCAAATCTCAGAATTTCGCATAATATTGCATTTTAAGTGAGTTTTCTTGCATTTTGTTTCGTACGAAAAATCATCGAATTTAGGAATATTTTGACGTTTATCATCCCCTTTTCCTTTATTTGATTTAAACAAAATATCATCGAATTAGGCAATATTTTGCCGTTTTTCCACGTTTTAGTGAATTTTCAGTCTATGGGTATTAATTCATATATATATACGATAAAAATGATGCAAACACATAATTGATTAGATAATAACCTTAAATACTTCATTTTCAATCATCTATTTGTTTCTCGTTAAAATACTGAGTAAGATATTGAAAAGGGGAGAAGTTCTGTTTTTATTGCATATATCGACGTTTCAGCCGGAATAGAGCGGTTTTACGTGTACATCTTCCATCAGTAATATAAACGGAAAATCAGGAACATTTTAGTTAATTCTAATGAAAACACATTGATTTTTATCATTTGTATTGGAAACAACATTGTCATATGTCTTTTCTTGGATCTAAATAATACGAAACCTCGCTCTATGATTCTAAGTTAAAATCCTCAGATATGGTTAAATAGTGACTTTTTTTACGATTTTCATGTAGTTTGATATTACGTAAATATATTCATTTTTACCAATATTTCGATACTATTTCATGTATTATCACGATATGTGATTTGGCTTTGAAATCTCAGAATTTCGCATAATATTGCATTTTAAGCAAGTTTTCTTGCATTTTGTGTCGTACGAAAAATCATCGAATTTAGCAATATTTTGACGTTTATCATCCCCTTTTCCTTGATGTGATTTAAACAAAATATCATCGAATTAGGCAATATTTTGCCGTTTTCCACGTTTTTGTGAATTTTCAGTAAATGGGTTTTAATTCATATATATACGATAAAAATGATGCAAACACATAATTGATTAGATAATAACCTTAAATACTTCATTTTCAATCAACTATTTCTTTCTCGTTAAAATACTGAGTAAGATATTGAAAGGGGGAGAAGTTCTGATTTTATTGCATATATCGACGTTTCAGCCGGAATACAGCGGTTTTCGTGTACATCTTCCATCGGTAATATAAACGGAAAATCAGGAACATTTTAGTTAATTCTAATGAAAACACATTGTTTTTTATCATTTGTATTGGAAACAACATTGTCATATGTCTTTTCTTGGATCTAAATAATACGAAACCTCGCTCTATGATTTGAAGGTAAAATCCTCAAATATGGTATAATAGTAACTTTTTCACGTTAATCATGTAGTTTGATATTACGCAAATATATTCATTTTTACAAATATTCCGATACTATTTCATGTAGTATCACGATATGTGATTTTCCCTTCAAATCTCAGAATTTCGCGTAATATTGCATTTTAAGCAAGTTTTCTTGCATTTTGCTTCGTACGAAAAATCATCGAATTTAGCAATATTTTGACGTTTATCATCCCCTTTTGCTTCATGTGATTTAAACAAAATATCATCGAATTAGGCAATATTTTGCCGTTTTTCCACGTTTTTGTGAATTTTCAGTCCATGGGTATTAATTCATATATATACGATAAAAATGATGCAAACACATAATTAATTAGATAATAACCTTAAATACTTCATTTTCAATCAACTATTTGTTCCTCGTTAAAATACTGAGTAAGATATTGAAAAGGGGAGAAGTTCTGTTTTTATTGCATATATCGACGTTTCAGCCGGAATAGAGCGATTTTCGTGTACATCTTCCATCGGTAATATAAACGGAAAACCAGGAACATTTTAGTTAATTATAATGAAAACACTTTGATTTTTATCATTTGTATTGGAAACAACATTGTCATATTTCTTTTCTAGGATCCAAATAATACGAAACCTCGCTCTATGATTTGAAGTTAAAATCCTCAAATATGGTTAAATAGTGACTTTTTTCACGTTTTTCATTTAGTTTGATATTACGTAAATATATTCATTTTTACCAATATTTCGATACTATTTCTTGTAGTATCACGATATGTGATTTGGCCTTGAAATCTCAGAATTTCGCATAATATTGCATTTTAAGCAAGTTTTCTTGCATTTTGTTTCGTACGAAAAATCATCGAATTTAGCAATATTTTAACGTTTATCATCCCCTTCTCCTTCATGTGTTTTAAACAAAATATCATCGAATTAGGCAATATTTTGCCGTTTTCCACGTTTTTGTGAATTTTTCGTCCATGGGTATTAATTCATATATATATATATATACATACGATAAAAATGATGCAAACACATAATTGATTAGATAATAACCTTAAATACTTCATTTTCAATCATCTATTTGTTTCTCGTTAAAATACTGAGAAAGATATTGAAAAGGGGAGAAGTTCGGTTTTTATTGCATATATCGACGTTTCAGCCGGATTAGAGCGGTTTTACGTGTACATCTTCCATCGTTAATATAAACGGAAAATCAAGAACATTATAGTTAATTCTAATGAAAACACATTGTTTTTTATCATTTGTATTGGAAACAACAGTCATATGTCTTTTCTTGGAACTAAATAATACGAAACCTCGCTCTATGATTTGAAGGTAAAATCCTCAAATATGGTAAAATAGTGACTTTTTTACGTTAATCATGTAGTTTGATATTACGCAAATATATTCATTTTTACCAATATTTCGATACTATTTCATGTAGTATCACGATATGTGATTTGGCCTTCAAATCTCAGAATTTCGCATAATATTGCATTTTAAGCAAGTTTTCTTGCATTTTGTTTCGTACGAAAAATCATCGAATTTAGCAATATTTTGACGTTTATCATCCCCTTTTCCTTCATGTGATTTAAACAAAATATCATCGAATTAGGCAATATTTTGCCGTTTTCCACGTTTTTGTGAATTTTCAGTCCATGGGTTTTAATTCATATATGTACGATAAAAATGATGCAAACACATAATTGATTAGATAATAACCTTAAATACTTAATTTTCAATCAACTATTTGTTTCTCGTTAAAATACAGAATAAGATATTGAAAAGGGGAGAAGTTCTGATTTTATTGCATATATCGACGTTTCAGCCGGAATAGAGCGGTTTTCGTGTACATCTTCCATCGGTAATATAAACGGAAAATCAGGAACATTTTAGTCAATTCTAATGAAAACACATTGTTTTCAGCCGGAATAGAGCGATTTTCGTGTACATCTTCCATCGGTAATATTATCATTTGTATTGGAAACAACATTGTCATATGTCTTTTCTTGGATCTAAATAATACGAAACCTCGCTCTATGATTTGAAGGTAAAATCCTCAAATATGGTAAAATAGTAACTTTTTCACGTTAATCATGTAGTTTGATATTACGCAAATATATTCATTTTTACCAATATTCCGATACTATTTCATGTAGTATCACGATATGTGATTTGCCCTTCAAATCTCAGAATTTCACGTAATATTGCATTTTAAGCAAGTTTTCTTGCATTTTGTTTCGTACGAAAAATCATCGAATTTAGCAATATTTTGACGTTTATCATCCCCTTTTCCTTCATGTGATTTAAACAAAATATCATCGAATTAGGCAATATTTTGCCGTTTTCCACGTTTTTGTGAATTTTCAGTCCATGGGTTTTAATTCATATATATACGATAAAAATGATGCAAACACATAATTGATTAGATAATAACCTTAAATACTTCATTTTCAATCAACTATTTCTTTCTCGTTAAAATACTGAGTAAGATATTGAAAGGGGGAGAAGTTCTGATTTTATTGCATATATCGACGTTTCAGCCGGAATACAGCGGTTTTCGTGTACATCTTCCATCGGTAATATAAACGGAAAATCAGGAACATTTTAGTTAATTCTAATGAAAACACATTGTTTTTTATCATTTGTATTGGAAACAACATTGTCATATGTCTTTTCTTGGATCTAAATAATACGAAACCTCGCTCTATGATTTGAAGGTAAAATCCTCAAATATGGTATAATAGTAACTTTTTCACGTTAATCATGTAGTTTGATATTACGCAAATATATTCATTTTTACAAATATTCCGATACTATTTCATGTAGTATCACGATATGTGATTTTCCCTTCAAATCTCAGAATTTCGCGTAATATTGCATTTTAAGCAAGTTTTCTTGCATTTTGCTTCGTACGAAAAATCATCGAATTTAGCAATATTTTGACGTTTATCATCCCCTTTTGCTTCATGTGATTTAAACAAAATATCATCGAATTAGGCAATATTTTGCCGTTTTTCCACGTTTTTGTGAATTTTCAGTCCATGGGTATTAATTCATATATATACGATAAAAATGATGCAAACACATAATTAATTAGATAATAACCTTAAATACTTCATTTTCAATCAACTATTTGTTCCTCGTTAAAATACTGAGTAAGATATTGAAATGGGGAGAAGTTCTGTTTTTATTGCATATATCGACGTTTCAGCCGGAATAGAGCGATTTTCGTGTACATCTTCCATCGGTAATATAAACGGAAAACCAGGAACATTTTAGTTAATTATAATGAAAACACTTTGATTTTTAGCATTTGTATTGGAAACAACATTGTCATATTTCTTTTCTAGGATCCAAATAATACGAAACCTCGCTCTATGATTTGAAGTTAAAATCCTCAAATATGGTTAAATAGTGACTTTTTTCACGTTTTTCATTTAGTTTGATATTACGTAAATATATTCATTTTTACCAATATTTCGATACTATTTCTTGTAGTATCACGATATGTGATTTGGCCTTGAAATCTCAGAATTTCGCATAATATTGCATTTTAAGCAAGTTTTCTTGCATTTTGTTTCGTACGAAAAATCATCGAATTTAGCAATATTTTAACGTTTATCATCCCCTTTTCCTTCATGTGTTTTAAACAAAATATCATCGAATTAGGCAATATTTTGCCGTTTTCCACGTTTTTGTGAATTTTTCGTCCATGGGTATTAATTCATATATATATATATACATACGATAAAAATGATGCGAACACATAATTGATTAGATAATAACCTTAAATACTTCATTTTCAATCATCTATTTGTTTCTCGTTAAAATACTGAGTAAGATATTGAAAAGGGGAGAAGTTCGGTTTTTATTGCATATATCGACGTTTCAGCCGGATTAGAGCGGTTTTACGTGTACATCTTCCATCGTTAATATAAACGGAAAATCAAGAACATTATAGTTAATTCTAATGAAAACACATTGTTTTTTATCATTTGTATTGGAAACAACATTGTCATATGTCTTTTCTTGGATCTAAATAATACGAAACCTCGCTCTATGATTTGAAGGCAAAATCCTCAAATATGGTATGATAGTAACTTTTTCACGTTAATCATGTAGTTTGATATTACGCAAATATATTCTTTTTTACCAATATTCCGATACTATTTCATGTAGTATCACGATATGTGATTTTCCCTTCAAATCTCAGAATTTCGCGTAATATTGCATTTTAAGCAAGTTTTCTTGCATTTTGTTTCGTACGAAAAATCATCGAATTTAGCAATATTTTGACGTTTATCATCCCCTTTTGCTTCATGTGATTTAAACAAAATATCATCGAATTAGGCAATATTTTGCCGTTTTTCCACGTTTTTGTGAATTTTCAGTCCATGGGTATTAATTCATATATATACGATAAAAATGATGCAAACACATAATTAATTAGATAATAACCTTAAATACTTCATTTTCAATCAACTATTTGTTCCTCGTTAAAATACTGAGTAAGATATTGAAAAGGGGAGAAGTTCTGTTTTTATTGCATATATCGACGTTTCAGCCGGAATAGAGCGATTTTCGTGTACATCTTCCATCGGTAATATAAACGGAAAACCAGGAACATTTTAGTTAATTCTAATGAAAACACTTTGATTTTTATCATTTGTATTGGAAACAACATTGTCATATTTCTTTTCTAGGATCCAAATAATACGAAACCTCGCTCTATGATTTGAAGTTAAAATCCTCAAATATGGTTAAATAGTGACTTTTTTCACGTTTTTCATTTAGTTTGATATTACGTAAATATATTCATTTTTACCAATATTTCGATACTATTTCTTGTAGTATCACGATATGTGATTTGGCCTTGAAATCTCAGAATTTCGCATAATATTGCTTTTTAAGCAAGTTTTCTTGCATTTTGTTTCGTACGAAAAATCATCGAATTTAGCAATATTTTAACGTTTATCATCCCCTTTTCCTTCATGTGATTTAAACAAAATATCATCGAATTCGGCAATATTTTGCCGTTTTCCACGTTTTTGTGAATTTTCCGTCCATGGGTATTAATTCATTCATATATACGATAAAAATCATGCAAACACATAATTGATTAGATAATAACCTTAAATACTTCATTTTCAATCATCTATTTGTTTCTCGTTAAAATACTGAGCAAGATATTGAAAAGGGGAGAAGTTCGGTTTTTATTGCATATATCGACGTTTCAGCCGGATTAGAGCGGTTTTACGTGTACATCTTCCATCGTTAATATAAACGGAAAATCAAGAACATTATAGTTAATTCTAATGAAAACACATTGTTTTTTATCATTTGTATTGGAAACAACATTGTCATATGTCTTTTCTTGGATCTAAATAATACGAAACCTCGCTCTATGATTTGAAGGTAAAATCCTCAAATATGGTATAATAGTAACTTTTTCACGTTAATCATGTAGTTTGATATTACGCAAATATATTCATTTTTACCAATATTCCGATACTATTTCATGTAGTATCACGATATGTGATTTTCCCTTTAAATCTCAGAATTTCGCGTAATATTGCATTTTAAGCAAGTTTTCTTGCATTTTGTTTCGTACGAAAAATCATCGAATTTAGCAATATTTTGACGTTTATCATCCCCTTTTGCTTCATGTGATTTAAACAAAATATCATCGAATTAGGCAATATTTTGCCGTTTTTCCACGTTTTTGTGAATTTTCAGTCCATGGGTATTAATTCATATATATACGATAAAAATGATGCAAACACATAATTAATTAGATAATAACCTTAAATACTTCATTTTCAATCAACTATTTGTTCCTCGTTAAAATACTGAGTAAGATATTGAAAAGGGGAGAAGTTCTGTTTTTATTGCATATATCGACGTTTCAGCCGGAATAGAGCGATTTTCGTGTACATCTTCCATCAGTAATATAAACGGAAAACCAGGAACATTTTAGTTAATTCTAATGAAAACACTTTGATTTTTATCATTTGTATTGGAAACAACATTGTCATATTTCTTTTCTAGGATCCAAATAATACGAAACCTCGCTCTATGATTTGAAGTTAAAATCCTCAAATATGGTTAAATAGTGACTTTTTTCACGTTTTTCATTTAGTTTGATATTACGTAAATATATTCATTTTTACCAATATTTCGATACTATTTCTTGTAGTATCACGATATGTGATTTGGCCTTGAAATCTCAGAATTTCGCATAATATTGCATTTTAAGCAACTTTTCTTGCATTTTGTTTCGTACGAAAAATCATCGAATTTAGCAATATTTTAACGTTTATCATCCCCTTTTCCTTCATGTGTTTTAAACAAAATATCATCGAATTAGGCAATATTTTGCCGTTTTCCACGTTTTTGTGAATTTTTCGTCCATGGGTATTAATTCATAAATAAATATATACATACGATAAAAATGATGCAAACACATAATTGATTAGATAATAACCTTAAATACTTCATTTTCAATCATCTATTTGTTTCTCGTTAAAATACTGAGTAAGATATTGAAAAGGGGAGAAGTTCGGTTTTTATTGCATATATCGACGTTTCAGCCGGATTAGAGCGGTTTTACGTGTACATCTTCCATCGTTAATATAAACGGAAAATCAAGAACATTATAGTTAATTCTAATGAAAACACATTGTTTTTTATCATTTGTATTGGAAACAACATTGTCATATGTCTTTTCTTCGAACTAAATAATACGAAACCTCGCTCTATGATTTGAAGGTAAAATCCTCAAATATGGTAAAATAGTGACTTTTTTACGTTAATCATGTAGTTTGATATTACGCAAATATATTCGTTTTTACCAATATTTCGATACTATTTCATGTAGTATCACGATATGTGATTTGGCCTTCAAATCTCAGAATTTCGCATAATATTGCATTTTAAGCAAGTTTTCTTGCATTTTGTTTCGTACGAAAAATCAACGAATTTAGCAATATTTTGACGTTTATCATCCCCTTTTCCTTCATGTGATTTAAACAAAATATCATCGAATTAGGCAATATTTTGCCGTTTTCCACGTTTTTGTGAATTTTCAGTCCAATTCATATATATACGATAAAAATGATGCAAACACATAATTGATTAGATAATAACCTTAAATACTTCATTTTCAATCATCTATTTGTTTCTCGTTAAAATACTGAGTAAGATATTGAAAAGGGGAGAAGTTCGGTTTTTATTGCATATATCGACGTTTCAGCCGGATTAGAGCGGTTTTACGTGTACATCTTCCCTCGTTAATATAACCAGAAAATCAAGAACATTTTAGTTATTTCTAATGAAAACACATTGTTTTTTATCATTTGTATTGGAAACAACATTGTCATATGTCTTTTCTTGGAACTAAATAATACGAAACCTCGCTCTATGATTTGAAGTTAAAATCCTCAAATATGGTTATATAGTGACTTTTTTCACGTTTTTCATGTAGTTTGATATTACGAAAATATAGTCATTTCTACCAATATTTCGACACTATTTCATGTAGTATCACGATATGTGATTTGGCCTTCAAATCTCAGAATTTCGCATAATATTGCATTTTAAGCAAGTTTTCTTGCATTTTGTTTCGTACGAAAAATCATCGAATTTAGCAATATTTTAACGTTTATCATCTCCTTTTCCTTCATGTGATTTAAACAAAATATCATCGAATTAGGCAATATTTTGCCGTTTTCCACGTTTTTGTGAATTTTCCGTCCATGGGTATTAATTCATATATATATACGATAAAAATGATGCAAACACATAATTGATTAGATAATAACCTTAAATACTTCATTTTCAATCATCTATTTGTTTCTCGTTAAAATACTGAGCAAGATATTGAAAAGGGGAGAAGTTCGGTTTTTATTGCATATATCGACGTTTCAGCCGGATTAGAGCGGTTTTACGTGTACATCTTCCATCGTTAATATAAACGGAAAATCAAGAACATTATAGTTAATTCTAATGAAAACACATTGTTTTTATCATCTGTATTGGAAACAACATTGTCATATGTCTTTTCTTGGATCTAAATAATACGAAACCTCGCTCTATGATTTGAAGGTAAAATCCTCAAATATGGTATAATAGTAACTTTTTCACGTTAATCATGTAGTTTGATATTACGCAAATATATTCATTTTTACCAATATTCCGATACTATTTCATGTAGTATCACGATATGTGATTTTCCCTTCAAATCTCAGAATTTCGCGTAATATTGCATTTAAGCAAGTTTTCTTGCATTTTGTTTCGTACGAAAAATCAACGAATTTAGCAATATTTTGACGTTTATCATCCCCTTTTGCTTCATGTGATTTAAACAAAATATCATCGAATTAGGCAATATTTTGCCGTTTTTCCACGTTTTTGTGAATTTTCAGTCCATGGGTATTAATTCATATATATACGATAAAAATGATGCAAACACATAATTAATTAGATAATAACCTTAAATACTTCATTTTCAATCAACTATTTGTTCCTCGTTAAAATACTGAGTAAGATATTGAAAAGGGGAGAAGTTCTGTTTTTATTGCATATATCGACGTTTCAGCCGGAATAGAGCGATTTTCGTGTACATCTTCCATCGGTAATATAAACGGAAAACCAGGAACATTTTAGTTAATTCTAATGAAAACACTTTGATTTTTATCATTTGTATTGGAAACAACATTGTCATATTTCTTTTCTAGGATCCAAATAATACGAAACCTCGCTCTATGATTTGAAGTTAAAATCCTCAAATATGGTTAAATAGTGACTTTTTTCACGTTTTTCATTTAGTTTGATATTACGTAAATATATTCATTTTTACCAATATTTCGATACTATTTCTTGTAGTATCACGATATGTGATTTGGCCTTGAAATCTCAGAATTTCGCATAATATTGCATTTTAAGCAACTTTTCTTGCATTTTGTTTCGTACGAAAAATCATCGAATTTAGCAATATTTTAACGTTTATCATCCCCTTTTCCTTCATGTGTTTTAAACAAAATATCATCGAATTAGGCAATATTTTGCCGTTTTCCACGTTTTTGTGAATTTTTCGTCCATGGGTATTAATTCATAAATAAATATATACATACGATAAAAATGATGCAAACACATAATTGATTAGATAATAACCTTAAATACTTCATTTTCAATCATCTATTTGTTTCTCGTTAAAATACTGAGTAAGATATTGAAAAGGGGAGAAGTTCGGTTTTTATTGCATATATCGACGTTTCAGCCGGATGAGAGCGGTTTTACGTGTACATCTTCCATCGTTAATATAAACGGAAAATCAAGAACATTATAGTTAATTCTAATGAAAACACATTGTTTTTTATCATTTGTATTGGAAACAACATTGTCATATGTCTTTTCTTCGAACTAAATAATACGAAACCTCGCTCTATGATTTGAAGGTAAAATCCTCAAATATGGTAAAATAGTGACTTTTTTACGTTAATCATGTAGTTTGATATTACGCAAATATATTCGTTTTTACCAATATTTCGATACTATTTCATGTAGTATCACGATATGTGATTTGGCCTTCAAATCTCAGAATTTCGCATAATATTGCATTTTAAGCAAGTTTTCTTGCATTTTGTTTCGTACGAAAAATCATCGAATTTAGCAATATTTTGACGTTTATCATCCCCTTTTCCTTCATGTGATTTAAACAAAATATCATCGAATTAGGCAATATTTTGCCGTTTTCCACGTTTTTGTGAATTTTCAGTCCAATTCATATATATACGATAAAAATGATGCAAACACATAATTGATTAGATAATAACCTTAAATACTTCATTTTCAATCATCTATTTGTTTCTCGTTAAAATACTGAGTAAGATATTGAAAAGGGGAGAAGTTCGGTTTTTATTGCATATATCGACGTTTCAGCCGGATTAGAGCGGTTTTACGTGTACATCTTCCCTCGTTAATATAACCAGAAAATCAAGAACATTTTAGTTATTTCTAATGAAAACACATTGTTTTTTATCATTTGTATTGGAAACAACATTGTCATATGTCTTTTCTTGGAACTAAATAATACGAAACCTCGCTCTATGATTTGAAGTTAAAATCCTCAAATATGGTTATATAGTGACTTTTTTCACGTTTTTCATGTAGTTTGATATTACGAAAATATAGTCATTTCTACCAATATTTCGACACTATTTCATGTAGTATCACGATATGTGATTTGGCCTTCAAATCTCAGAATTTCGCATAATATTGCATTTTAAGCAAGTTTTCTTGCATTTTGTTTCGTACGAAAAATCATCGAATTTAGCAATATTTTAACGTTTATCATCTCCTTTTCCTTCATGTGATTTAAACAAAATATCATCGAATTAGGCAATATTTTGCCGTTTTCCACGTTTTTGTGAATTTTCCGTCCATGGGTATTAATTCATATATATATACGATAAAAATGATGCAAACACATAATTGATTAGATAATAACCTTAAATACTTCATTTTCAATCATCTATTTGTTTCTCGTTAAAATACTGAGCAAGATATTGAAAAGGGGAGAAGTTCGGTTTTTATTGCATATATCGACGTTTCAGCCGGATTAGAGCGGTTTTACGTGTACATCTTCCATCGTTAATATAAACGGAAAATCAAGAACATTTTAGTTATTTCTAATGAAAACACATTGTTTTTATCATCTGTATTGGAAACAACATTGTCATATGTCTTTTCTTGGATCTAAATAATACGAAACCTCGCTCTATGATTTGAAGGTAAAATCCTCAAATATGGTATAATAGTAACTTTTTCACGTTAATCATGTAGTTTGATATTACGCAAATATATTCATTTTTACCAATATTCCGATACTATTTCATGTAGTATCACGATATGTGATTTTCCCTTCAAATCTCAGAATTTCGCGTAATATTGCATTTAAGCAAGTTTTCTTGCATTTTGTTTCGTACGAAAAATCAACGAATTTAGCAATATTTTGACGTTTATCATCCCCTTTTGCTTCATGTGATTTAAACAAAATATCATCGAATTAGGCAATATTTTGCCGTTTTTCCACGTTTTTGTGAATTTTCAGTCCATGGGTATTAATTCATATATATACGATAAAAATGATGCAAACACATAATTAATTAGATAATAACCTTAAATACTTCATTTTCAATCAACTATTTGTTCCTCGTTAAAATACTGAGTAAGATATTGAAAAGGGGAGAAGTTCTGTTTTTATTGCATATATCGACGTTTCAGCCGGAATAGAGCGATTTTCGTGTACATCTTCCATCGGTAATATAAACGGAAAACCAGGAACATTTTAGTTAATTCTAATGAAAACACTTTGATTTTTATCATTTGTATTGGAAACAACATTGTCATATTTCTTTTCTAGGATCCAAATAATACGAAACCTCGCTCTATGATTTGAAGTTAAAATCCTCAAATATGGTTAAATAGTGACTTTTTTCACGTTTTTCATTTAGTTTGATATTACGTAAATATATTCATTTTTACCAATATTTCGATACTATTTCTTGTAGTATCACGATATGTGATTTGGCCTTGAAATCTCAGAATTTCGCATAATATTGCATTTTAAGCAATTTTTCTTGCATTTTGTTTCGTACGAAAAATCATCGAATTTAGCAATATTTTAACGTTTATCATCCCCTTTTCCTTCATGTGTTTTAAACAAAATATCATCGAATTAGGCAATATTTTGCCGTTTTCCACGTTTTTGTGAATTTTTCGTCCATGGGTATTAATTCATATATATATATATATATACATACGATAAAAATGATGCAAACACATAATTGATTAGATAATAACCTTAAATACTTCATTTTCAATCATCTATTTGTTTCTCGTTAAAATACTGAGTAAGATATTGAAAAGGGGAGAAGTTCGGTTTTTATTGCATATATCGACGTTTCAGCCGGATTAGAGCGGTTTTACGTGTACATCTTCCATCGTTAATATAAACGGAAAATCAAGAACATTATAGTTAATTCTAATGAAAACACATTGTTTTTTATCATTTGTATTGGAAACAACATTGTCATATATCTTTTCTTGGAACTAAATAATACGAAACCTCGCTCTATGATTTGAAGGTAAAATCCTCAAATATGGTAAAATAGTGACTTTTTTACGTTAATCATGTAGTTTGATATTACGCAAATATATTCATTTTTACCAATATTTCGATACTATTTCATGTAGTATCACGATATGTGATTTGGCCTTCAAATCTCAGAATTTCGCATAATATTGCATTTTAAGCAAGTTTTCTTGCATTTTGTTTCGTACGAAAAATCATCGAATTTAGCAATATTTTGACGTTTATCATCCCCTTTTCCTTCATGTGATTTAAACAAAATATCATCGAATTAGGCAATATTTTGCCGTTTTCCACGTTTTTGTGAATTTTCAGTCCAATTCATATATATACGATAAAAATGATGCAAACACATAATTGATTAGATAATAACCTTAAATACTTCATTTTCAATCATCTATTTGTTTCTCGTTAAAATACTGAGTAAGATATTGAAAAGGGGAGAAGTTCGGTTTTTATTGCATATATCGACGTTTCAGCCGGATTAGAGCGGTTTTACGTGTACATCTTCCCTCGTTAATATAACCAGAAAATCAAGAACATTTTAGTTATTTCTAATGAAAACACATTGTTTTTTATCATTTGTATTGGAAACAACATTGTCATATGTCTTTTCTTGGAACTAAATAATACGAAACCTCGCTCTATGATTTGAAGTTAAAATCCTCAAATATGGTTATATAGTGACTTTTTTCACGTTTTTCATGTAGTTTGATATTACGAAAATATAGTCATTTCTACCAATATTTCGACACTATTTCATGTAGTATCACGATATGTGATTTGGCCTTCAAATCTCAGAATTTCGCATAATATTGCATTTTAAGCAAGTTTTCTTGCATTTTGTTTCGTACGAAAAATCATCGAATTTAGCAATATTTTAACGTTTATCATCTCCTTATCCTTCATGTGATTTAAACAAAATATCATCGAATTAGGCAATATTTTGCCGTTTTCCACGTTTTTGTGAATTTTCCGTCCATGGGTATTAAATCATATATATATACGATAAAAATGATGCAAACACATAATTGATTAGATAATAACCTTAAATACTTCATTTTCAATCATCTATTTGTTTCTCGTTAAAATACTATGCAAGATATTGAAAAGGGGAGAAGTTCGGTTTTTATTGCATATATCGACGTTTCAGCCGGATTAGAGCGGTTTTACGTGTACATCTTCCATCGTTAATATAAACGGAAAATCAAGAACATTATAGTTAATTCTAATGAAAACACATTGTTTTTATCATTTGTATTGGAAACAACATTGTCATATGTCTTTTCTTGGATCTAAATAATACGAAACCTCGCTCTATGATTTGAAGGTAAAATCCTCAAATATGGTATAATAGTAACTTTTTCACGTTAATCATGTAGTTTGATATTACGCAAATGTATTCATTTTTACCAATATTCCGATACTATTTCATGTAGTATCACGATATGTGATTTTCCCTTCAAATCTCAGAATTTCGCGTAATATTGCATTTAAGCAAGTTTTCTTGCATTTTGTTTCGTACGAAAAATCAACGAATTTAGCAATATTTTGACGTTTATCATCCCCTTTTGCTTCATGTGATTTAAACAAAATATCATCGAATTAGGCAATATTTTGCCGTTTTTCCACGTTTTTGTGAATTTTCAGTCCATGGGTATTAATTCATATATATACGATAAAAATGATGCAAACACATAATTAATTAGATAATAACCTTAAATACTTCATTTTCAATCAACTATTTGTTCCTCGTTAAAATACTGAGTAAGATATTGAAAAGGGGAGAAGTTCTGTTTTTATTGCATATATCGACGTTTCAGCCGGAATAGAGCGATTTTCGTGTACATCTTCCATCGGTAATATAAACGGAAAACCAGGAACATTTTAGTTAATTCTAATGAAAACACTTTGATTTTTATCATTTGTATTGGAAACAACATTGTCATATTTCTTTTCTAGGATCCAAATAATACGAAACCTCGCTCTATGATTTGAAGTTAAAATCCTCAAATATGGTTAAATAGTGACTTTTTTCACGTTTTTCATTTAGTTTGATATTACGTAAATATATTCATTTTTACCAATATTTCGATACTATTTCTTGTAGTATCACGATATGTGATTTGGCCTTGAAATCTCAGAATTTCGCATAATATTGCATTTTAAGCAAGTTTTCTTGCATTTTGTTTCGTACGAAAAATCATCGAATTTAGCAATATTTTAACGTTTATCATCCCCTTTTCCTTCATGTGTTTTAAACAAAATATCATCGAATTAGGCAATATTTTGCCGTTTTCCACGTTTTTGTGAATTTTTCGTCCATGGGTATTAATTCATATATATATATATACTTACGATAAAAATGATGCAAACACATAATTGATTAGATAATAACCTTAAATACTTCATTTTCAATCATCTATTTGTTTCTCGTTAAAATACTGAGTAAGATATTGAAAAGGGGAGAAGTTCGGTTTTTATTGCATATATCGACGTTTCAGCCGGATTAGAGCGGTTTTACGTGTACATCTTCCATCGTTAATATAAACGGAAAATCAAGAACATTATAGTTAATTCTAATGAAAACACATTGTTTTTTATCATTTGTATTGGAAACAACATTGTCATATATCTTTTCTTGGAACTAAATAATACGAAACCTCGCTCTATGATTTGAAGGTAAAATCCTCAAATATGGTAAAATAGTGACTTTTTTACGTTAATCATGTAGTTTGATATTACGCAAATATATTCATTTTTACCAATATTTCGATACTATTTCATGTAGTATCACGATATGTGATTTGGCCTTCAAATCTCAGAATTTCGCATAATATTGGATTTTAAGCAAATTTTCTTGCATTTTGTTTCGTACGAAAAATCATCGAATTTAGCAATATTTTGACGTTTATCATCCCCTTTTCCTTCATGTGATTTAAACAAAATATCATCGAATTAGGCAATATTTTGCCGTTTTCCACGTTTTTGTGAATTTTCAGTCCAATTCATATATATACGATAAAAATGATGCAAACACATAATTGATTAGATAATAACCTTAAATACTTCATTTTCAATCATCTATTTGTTTCTCGTTAAAATACTGAGTAAGATATTGAAAAGGGGAGAAGTTCGGTTTTTATTGAATATATCGACGTTTCAGCCGGATTAGAGCGGTTTTACGTGTACATCTTCCCTCGTTAATATAACCAGAAAATCAAGAACATTTTAGTTATTTCTAATGAAAACACATTGTTTTTTATCATTTGTATTGGAAACAACATTGTCATATGTCTTTTCTTGGAACTAAATAATACGAAACCTCGCTCTATGATTTGAAGTTAAAATCCTCAAATATGGTTATATAGTGACTTTTTTCACGTTTTTCATGTAGTTTGATATTACGAAAATATAGTCATTTCTACCAATATTTCGACACTATTTCATGTAGTATCACGATATGTGATTTGGCCTTCAAATCTCAGAATTTCGCATAATATTGCATTTTAAGCAAGTTTTCTTGCATTTTGTTTCGTACGAAAAATCATCGAATTTAGCAATATTTTAACGTTTATCATCTCCTTTTCCTTCATGTGATTTAAACAAAATATCATCGAATTAGGCAATATTTTGCCGTTTTCCACGTTTTTGTGAATTTTCCGTCCATGGGTATTAATTCATATATATATACGATAAAAATGATGCAAACACATAATTGATTAGATAATAACCTTAAATACTTCATTTTCAATCATCTATTTGTTTCTCGTTAAAATACTAAGCAAGATATTGAAAAGGGGAGAAGTTCGGTTTTTATTGCATATATCGACGTTTCAGCCGGATTAGAGCGGTTTTACGTGTACATCTTCCATCGTTAATATAAACGGAAAATCAAGAACATTATAGTTAATTCTAATGAAAACACATTGTTTTTATCATTTGTATTGGAAACAACATTGTCATATGTCTTTTCTTGGATCTAAATAATACGAAACCTCGCTCTATGATTTGAAGGTAAAATCCTCAAATATGGTATAATAGTAACTTTTTCACGTTAATCATGTAGTTTGATATTACGCAAATATATTCATTTTTACCAATATTCCGATACTATTTCATGTAGTATCACGATATGTGATTTTCCCTTCAAATCTCAGAATTTCGCGTAATATTGCATTTAAGCAAGTTTTCTTGCATTTTGTTTCGTACGAAAAATCAACGAATTTAGCAATATTTTGACGTTTATCAACCCCTTTTGCTTCATGTAATTTAAACAAAATATCATCGAATTAGGCAATATTTTGCCGTTTTTCCACGTTTTTGTGAATTTTCAGTCCATGGGTATACATTCATATATATACGATAAAAATGATGCAAACACATAATTAATTAGATAATAACCTTAAATACTTCATTTTCAATCAACTATTTGTTTCTCGTTAAAATACTGAGTAAGATATTGAAAAGGGGAGAAGTTCTGTGTTTATTGCATATATCGACGTTTCAGCCGGAATAGAGCGATTTTCGTGTACATCTTCCATCGGTAATATAAACGGAAAACCAGGAACATTTTAGTTAATTCTAATGAAAACACTTTGATTTTTATCATTTGTATTGGAAACAACATTGTCATATGTCTTTTCTAGGATCCAAATAATACGAAACCTCGCTCTATGATTTGAAGTTAAAATCCTCAAATATGGTTAAATAGTGACTTTTTCACGTTTTTCATGTAGTTTGATATTACGTAAATATATTCATTTTTACCAATATTTCGATACTATTTCATGTAGTATCACGATATGTGATTTGGCCTTGAAATCTCAGAATTTCGCATAATATTGCATTTTAAGCAAGTTTTCTTGCATTTTGTTTCGTACGAAAAATCTTCGAATTTAGCAATATTTTAACGTTAATCATCCCCTTTTCCTTCATGTGTTTTAAACAAAATATCATCGAATTAGGCAATATTTTGCCGTTTTCCACGTTTGTGTGAATTTTTCGTCCATGGGTATTAATTCATATATATATATATACATACGATAAAAATGATGCAAACACATAATTGATTAGATAATAACCTTAAATACTTCATTTTCAATCATCTATTTGTTTCTCGTTAAAATACTGAGTAAGATATTGAAAAGGGGAGAAGTTCGGTTTTTATTGCATATATCGACGTTTCAGCCGGATTAGAGCGGTTTTACGTGTACATCTTCCATCGTTAATATAAACGGAAAATCAAGAACATTATAGTTAATTCTAATGAAAACACATTGTTTTTTATCATTTGTATTGGAAACAACATTGTCATATGTCTTTTCTTGGAACTAAATAATACGAAACCTCGCTCTATGATTTGAAGGTAAAATCCTCATATATGGTAAAATAGTGACTTTTTTACGTTAATCATGTAGTTTGATATTACGCAAATATATTCATTTTTACCAATATTTCGATACTATTTCATGTAGTATCACGATATGTGATTTGGCCTTCAAATCTCAGAATTTCGCATAATATTTCATTTTAAGCAAGTTTTCTTGCATTTTGTTTCGTACGAAAAATCATCGAATTTAGCAATATTTTGACGTTTATCATCCCCTTTTCCTTCATGTGATTTAAACAAAATATCATCGAATTAGGCAATATTTTGCCGTTTTCCACGTTTTTGTGAATTTTCAGTCCAATTCATATATATGCGATAAAAATGATGCAAACACATAATTGATTAGATAATAACCTTAAATACTTCATTTTCAATCATCTATTTGTTTCTCGTTAAAATACTGAGTAAGATATTGAAAAGGGGAGAAGTTCGGTTTTTATTGCATATATCGACGTTTCAGCCGGATTAGAGCGGTTTTACGTGTACATCTTCCATCGTTAATATAAACGGAAAATCAAGAACATTATAGTTAATTCTAATGAAAACACATTGTTTTTTATCATTTGTATTGGAAACAACATTGTCATATGTCTTTTCTTGGAACTAAATAATACGAAACCTCGCTCTATGATTTGAGGTTAAAATCCTCAAATATGGTTATATAGTGACTTTTTTCACGTTTTTCATGTAGTTTGATATTTCGAGAATATAGTCATTTTTACCAATATTTCGACACTATTTCATGTAGTATCACGATATGTGATTTGGCCTTCAAATCTCAGAATTTCGCATAATATTGCATTTTGAATGAGTTTTCTTGCATTTTGTTTCGTACGAAAAATCATCGAATTTAGCAAAATTTTAACGTTTATCATCCCCTTTTCCTTTATTTGATTTAAACAAAATATAATCGAATTAGGCTATATTTTGCCGTTTTTCTTCGTTTTTGTGAATTTTCAGTCTATGGGTATTAATTCATATATATATACGATAAAAATGATGCAAACACATAATTGATTTGATAATAACCTTAAATACTTCATTTTCAATCAACTATTTGTTTCTCGTTAAAATACTGAGTAAGATATTGAAAAGGAGAGAAGTTCTGTTTTTATTGCATATATCGACGTTTCAGCCGGAATAGAGCGGTTTTACGTGTACATCTTCCATCAGTAATATATACGGAAAATCAGGAACATTTTAGTTAATTCTAATGAAAACACATTGATTTTTATCATTTGTATTGGAAACAACATTGTCATATGTCTTTTCTTGGATCTAAATAATACGAAACCTCGCTCTATGATTCTAAGTTAAAATCCTCAAATATGGTTATATAGTGACTTTTTTTACGATTTTCATGTAGTTTGATATTACGTAAATATATTAATTTTTACCAATATTTCGATACTATTTCATGTAGTATCACGATATGTGATTTGGCCTTGAAATCTCAGAATTTCGCATAATATTGCATTTTAAGCAAGTTTTCTTGCATTTTGTTTCGTACGAAAAATCATCGAATTTAGCAATATTTCGACGTTTATCATCCCCTTTTCCTTCATGTGATTTAAACAAAATATCATCGAATTAGGCAATATTTTGCCGTTTTCCACGTTTTTGTGAATTTTCAGTCCATGGGTTTTAATTCATATATATACGATAAAAATGATGCAAACACATAATTGATTAGATAATAACCTTAAATACTTCATTTTCAATCAACTATTTCTTTCTCGTTAAAATACTGAATAGGATATTGAAAGGGGGAGAAGTTCTGATTTTATTGCATATATCGACGTTTCAGCCGGAATAGAGCGGTTTTCGTGAACATCTTCCATCGGTAATATAAACGGAAAATCAGGAACATTTTAGTTAATTCTAATGAAAACACATTGTTTTTTATCATTTGTATTGGAAACAACATTGTCATATGTCTTTTCTTGGATCTAAATAATACGAAACCTCGCTCTATGATTTGAAGGTAAAATCCTCAAATATGGTAAAATAGTAACTTTTTCACGTTAATCATGCAGTTTGATATTACGCAAATATATTCATTTTTACCAATATTCCGATACTATTTCATATAGTATCACGATATGTGATTTGCCCTTCAAATCTCAGAATTTCGCGTAATATTGCATTTTAAGCAAGTTTTCTTGCATTTTGTTTCGTACGAAAAATCATCGAATTTAGCAATATTTTGACGTTTATCATCCCCTTTTCCTTCATGTGATTTAAACAAAATATCATCGAATTAGGCAATATTTTGCCGTTTTCCACGTTTTTGTGAATTTTCCGTCCATAAGTATTAATTCATATATATATACGATAAAAATGATGCAAACACATAATTGATTAGATAATAACCTTAAATACTTCATTTTCAATCATCTATTTGTTTCTCGTTAAAATACTGTGTAAGATATTAAAAAGGGGAGAAGTTCGGTTTTTTATTGCATATATCGACGTTTCAGCTGGATTAGAGCGGTTTTACGTGTACATCTTCCCTCGTTAATATAACCAGAAAATCAAGATCATTTTAGTTATTTCTAATGAAAACACATTGTTTTTTATCATTTGTATTGGAAACAACATTGTCATATGTCTTTTCTTGGAACTAAATAATACGAAACCTCGCTCTATGATTTGAAGTTAAAATCCTCAAATATGGTTATATAGTGACTTTTTTCACGTTTTTCATGTAGTTTGATATTACGAAAATATAGTCATTTCTACCAATATTTCGACACTATTTCATGTAGTATCACGATATGTGATTTGGCCTTCAAATCTCAGAATTTCGCATAATATTGCATTTTAAGCAAGTTTTCTTGCATTTTGATTCGTATGAAAAATCATCGAATTTAGCAATATTTTAACGTTTATCATCTCCTTTTCCTTCATGTGATTTAAACAAAATATCATCGAATTAGGCAATATTTTGCCGTTTTCCACGTTTTTGTGAATTTTCCGTCCATGGGTATTAATTCATATATATATACGATAAAAATGATGCAAACACATAATTGATTAGATAATAACCTTAAATACTTCATTTTCAATCATCTATTTGTTTCTCGTTAAAATACTAAGCAAGATATTGAAAAGGGGAGAAGTTCGGTTCTTATTGCATATATCGACGTTTCAGCCGGATTAGAGCGGTTTTACGTGTACATCTTCCATCGTTAATATAAACGGAAAATCAAGAACATTATAGTTAATTCTAATGAAAACACATTGTTTTTTATCATTTGTATTGGAAACAACATTGTCATATGTCTTTTCTTGGAACTAAATAATACGAAACCTCGCTCTATGATTTGAAGTTAAAATCCTCAAATATGGTTATATAGTGACTTTTTTCACGTTTTTCATGTAGTTTGATATTACGTATATATATTAATTTTTACCAATATTCGATACTATTTCATGTAGTATCACGATATGTGATTTGGCCTTCAAATCTCAGAATTTCGCATAATATTGTATTTTAAGCAAGTTTTCTTGCATTTTGTTTCGTACGAAAAATCATCGAATTTAGCAATATTTTAACGTTTATCATCTCCTTTTCCTTCATGTGATTTAAACAAAATATCATCGAATTAGGCAATATTTTGCCGTTTTCCACGTTTTTGTGAATTTTCCGTCCATATGTATTAATTCATATATATATACGATAAAAATGATGCAAACACATAATTGATTAGATAATAACCTTAAATACTTCATTTTCAATCATCTATTTGTTTCTCGTTAAAATACTGTGTAAGATATTGAAAAGGGGAGAAGTTCGGTTTTTTATTGCATATATCGACGTTTCAGCTGGATTAGAGCGGTTTTACGTGTACATCTTCCCTCGTTAATATAAACGGAAAATCAAGAACATTTTAGTTATTTCTAATGAAAACACATTGTTTTTTATTATTTGTATTGGAAACAACATTGTCATATGTCTTTTCTTGGATCTAAATAATACGAAACCTCGCTCTATGATTTGAAGTTAAAATCCTCAAATATGGTTATATAGTGACTTTTTTCACGTTTTTCATGTAGTTTGATATTACGTAAATGTATTCATTTTTACCAATATTTCGAAACTATTTCATGTAGTATCACGATATGTGATTTGGCCTTCAAATCTCAGAATTTCGCATAATATTGCATTTTAAGCAAGTTTTCTTGCATTTTGTTTCGTACGAAAAATCATCGAAATTAGCAATATTTTAACGTTTATCATCTCCTTTTCCTTCATGTGATTTAAACAAAATATCATCGAATTGGGCAATATTTTGCCGTTTTCCACGTTTTTGTGAATTTTCCGTCCATGGGTATTAATTCATATATATACGATAAAAATGATGCAAACACATAATTGATTAGATAGTAACCTTAAATACTTCATTTCCAATCATCTATTAGTTTCTCGTTAAAATACTGAGTAAGATATTGAAAAGGGGAGAAGTTCGGTTTTTATTGCATATATCGACGTTTCAGTCGGATTAGAGCGTTTTTCGTGTGCATCTTCCATCAGTAATATAAACGGAAAATCAGGAACATTTTAGTTAATTCTAATGAAAACACATTGTTTTTTATCATTTGTATTGGAAACAACATTGTCATATGTCTTTTCTTGGATCTAAATAATACGAATCCTCGCTCTATGATTTGAAGGTAAAATCCTCAAATATGGTAAAATAGTAACTTTTTCACGTTAATCATGTAGTTTGATATTACGCAAATATATTCATTTTTTCCAATATTCCGATACTATTTCATGTAGTATCACAATATGTGATTTGCCCTTCAAATCTCAGAATTTCGCGTAATATTGCATTTTAAGCAAGTTTTCTTGCATTTTGTTTCGTACGAAAAATCATCGAATTTAGCAATATTTTGACGTTTATCATCCCCTTTTCCTTCATGTGATTTAAACAAAATATCATCGAATTAGGCAATATTTTGCCGTTTTTCCACGTTTTTGTGAATTTTCAGTCCATGGGTATTAATTCATATATATACGATAAAAATGATGCAAACACATAATTGATTAGATAATAACCTTAAATACTTCATTTTCAATCAACTATTTCTTTCTCGTTAAAATACTGAGTAAGATATTGAAAGGGGGAGAAGTTCTGATTTTATTGCATATATCGAAGTTTCAGCCGGAATAGAGCGGTTTTCGTGAACATCTTCCATCCGTAATATAAACGGAAAATCAGGAACATTTTAGTTAATTCTAATGAAAACACTTTGATTTTTATCATTTGTATTGGAAACAACATTGTCATATGTCTTTTCTAGGATCCAAATAATACGAAACCTCGCTCTATGATTTGAAGTTAAAATCCTCAAATATGGTTAAATAGTGACTTTTTCACGTTTTTCATGTAGTTTGATATTACGCAAATATATTCATTTTTACCAATATTTCGATACTATTTCATGTAGTATCACGATATGTGATTTGGCCTTCAAATCTCAGAATTTCGCATAATATTGCATTTTAAGCAAGTTTTCTTGCATTTTGTTTCGTACGAAAAATCATCGAAATTAGCAATATTTTAACGTTTATCATCTCCTTTTCCTTCATGTGATTTAAACAAAATATCATCGAATTGGGCAATATTTTGCCGTTTTCCACGTTTTTGTGAATTTTCCGTCCATGGGTATTAATTCATATATATACGATAAAAATGATGCAAACACATAATTGATTAGATAGTAACCTTAAATACTTCATTTCCAATCATCTATTAGTTTCTCGTTAAAATACTGAGTAAGATATTGAAAAGGGGAGAAGTTCGGTTTTTATTGCATATATCGACGTTTCAGTCGGATTAGAGCGTTTTTCGTGTGCATCTTCCATCAGTAATATAAACGGAAAATCAGGAACATTTTAGTTAATTCTAATGAAAACACATTGTTTTTTATCATTTGTATTGGAAACAACATTGTCATATGTCTTTTCTTGGATCTAAATAATACGAATCCTCGCTCTATGATTTGAAGGTAAAATCCTCAAATATGGTAAAATAGTAACTTTTTCACGTTAATCATGTAGTTTGATATTACGCAAATATATTCATTTTTTCCAATATTCCGATACTATTTCATGTAGTATCACGATATGTGATTTGCCCTTCAAATCTCAGAATTTCGCGTAATATTGCATTTTAAGCAAGTTTTCTTGCATTTTGTTTCGTACGAAAAATCATCGAATTTAGCAATATTTTGACGTTTATCATCCCCTTTTCCTTCATGTGATTTAAACAAAATATCATCGAATTAGGCAATATTTTGCCGTTTTTCCACGTTTTTGTGAATTTTCAGTCCATGGGTATTAATTAATATATATACGATAAAAATGATGCAAACACATAATTGATTAGATAATAACCTTAAATACTTCATTTTCAATCAACTATTTCTTTCTCGTTAAAATACTGAGTAAGATATTGAAAGGGGGAGTAGTTCTGATTTTATTGCATATATCGAAGTTTCAGCCGGAATAGAGCGGTTTTCGTGAACATCTTCCATCCGTAATATAAACGGAAAATCAGGAACATTTTAGTTAATTCTAATGAAAACACTTTGATTTTTATCATTTGTATTGGAAACAACATTGTCATATGTCTTTTCTAGGATCCAAATAATACGAAACCTCGCTCTATGATTTGAAGTTAAAATCCTCAAATATGGTTAAATAGTGACTTTTTCACGTTTTTCATGTAGTTTGATATTACGCAAATATATTCATTTTTACCAATATTTCGATACTATTTCATGTAGTATCACGATATGTGATTTGGCCTTCAAATCTCAGAATTTCGCATAATATTGCATTTTAAGCAAGTTTTCTTGCATTTTGTTTCGTACGAAAAATCATCGAATTTAGCAATATTTTGACGTTTATCATCCCCTTTTCCTTCATGTGATTTAAACAAAATATCATCGAATTAGGCAATATTTTGCCGTTTTCCACGTTTTTGTGAATTTTCAGTCCAATTCATATATATACGATAAAAATGATGCAAACACATAATTGATTAGATAATAACCTTAAATACTTCATTTTCAATCATCTATTTGTTTCTCGTTAAAATACTGAGTAAGATATTGAAAAGGGGAGAAGTTCGGTTTTTATTGCATATATCGACGTTTCAGCCGGATTAGAGCGGTTTTACGTGTACATCTTCCCTCGTTAATATAACCAGAAAATCAAGAACATTTTAGTTATTTCTAATGAAAACACATTGTTTTTTATCATTTGTATTGGAAACAACATTGTCATATGTCTTTTCTTGGAACTAAATAATACGAAACCTCGCTCTATGATTTGAAGTTAAAATCCTCAAATATGGTTAAATAGTGACTTTTTTCACGTTTTTCATTTAGTTTGATATTACGTAAATATATTCATTTTTACCAATATTTCGATACTATTTCTTGTAGTATCACGATATGTGATTTGGCCTTGAAATCTCAGAATTTCGCATAATATTGCATTTTAAGCAAGTTTTCTTGCATTTTGTTTCGTACGAAAAATCATCGAATTTAGCAATATTTTAACGTTTATCATCCCCTTTTCCTTCATGTGTTTTAAACAAAATATCATCGAATTAGGCAATATTTTGCCGTTTTCCACGTTTTTGTGAATTTTTCGTCCATGGGTATTAATTCATATATATATATATATACATACGATAAAAATGATGCAAACACATAATTGATTAGATAATAACCTTAAATACTTCATTTTCAATCATCTATTTGTTTCTCGTTAAAATACTGAGTAAGATATTGAAAAGGGGAGAAGTTCGGTTTTTATTGCATATATCGACGTTTCAGCCGGATTAGAGCGGTTTTACGTGTACATCTTCCATCGTTAATATAAACGGAAAATCAAGAACATTATAGTTAATTCTAATGAAAACACATTGTTTTTTATCATTTGTATTGGAAACAACATTGTCATATGTCTTTTCTTGGAACTAAATAATACGAAACCTCGCTCTATGATTTGAAGGTAAAATCCTCAAATATGGTAAAATAGTGACTTTTTTACGTTAATTCATGTAGTTTGATATTACGCAAATATATTCATTTTTACCAATATTTCGATACTATTTCATGTAGTATCACGATATGTGATTTGGCCTTCAAATCTCAGAATTTCGCATAATATTGCATTTTAAGCAAGTTTTCTTGCATTTTGTTTCGTACGAAAAATCATCGAATTTAGCAATATTTTGACGTTTATCATCCCCTTTTCCTTCATGTGATTTAAACAAAATATCATCGAATTATGCAATATTTTGCCGTTTTCCACGTTTTTGTGAATTTTCAGTCCAATTCATATATATACGATAAAAATGATGCAAACACATTATTGATTAGATAATAACCTTAAATACTTCATTTTCAATCATCTATTTGTTTCTCGTTAAAATACTGAGTAAGATATTGAAAAGGGGAGAAGTTCGGTTTTTATTGCATATATCGACGTTTCAGCCGTATTAGAGCGGTTTTACGTGTACATCTTCCCTCGTTAATATAACCAGAAAATCAAGAACATTTTAGTTATTTCTAATGAAAACACATTGTTTTTTATCATTTGTATTGGAAACAACATTGTCATATGTCTTTTCATGGAACTAAATAATACGAAACCTCGCTCTATGATTTGAAGTTAAAATCCTCAAATATGGTTATATAGTGACTTTTTTTCACGTTTTTCATGTAGTTTGATATTACGAAAATATAGTCATTTCTACCAATATTTCGACACTATTTCATGTAGTATCACGATATGTGATTTGGCCTTCAAATCTCAGAATTTCGCATAATATTGCATTTTAAGCAAGTTTTCTTGCATTTTGTTTCGTATGAAAAATCATCGAATTTAGCAATATTTTAACGTTTATCATCTCCTTTTCCTTCATGTGATTTAAACAAAATATCATCGAATTAGGCAATATTTTGCCGTTTTCCACGTTTTTGTGAATTTTCCGTCCATGGGTATTAATTCATATATATATACGATAAAAATGATGCAAACACATAATTGATTAGATAATAACCTTAAATACTTCAATTTCAATCATCTATTTGTTTCTCGTTAAAATACTGAGCAAGATATTGAAAAGGGGAGAAGTTCGGTTTTTATTGCATATATCGACGTTTCAGCCGGATTAGAGCGGTTTTACGTGTACATCTTCCATCGTTAATATAAACGGAAATCAAGAGCATTATAGTTAATTCTAATGAAAACACATTGTTTTTTATCATTTGTATTGGAAACAACATTGTCATATGTCTTTTCTTGGAACTAAATATACGAACCTCGCTCTATGATTTGAAGGTAAAATCCTCAAATATGGTAAAAATAGTGACTTTTTTACGTTAATCATGTAGTTTGATATTACGCAAATATATTCATTTTTACCAATATTTCAATACTATTTTCATGTCGTATCACGATATGTGATTTGGCCTTCAAAATCTCAGAATTTCGCATAATATTGCATTTAAGTGAGTTTTTCTTGCATTTTGTTTCGTACGAAAAATCATCGAATTTAGCAATATTTTGACGTTTATCATCCCCTTTTCCTTTATTTTGATTTAAACAAAATATCATCGAATTAGGCAATATTTTGCCGTTTTCACGTTTTTGTGAATTTTTAGTCTATGGGTATTAATTTATATATGTATACGATAAAAATGATGCAAACACATAATTGATTAGATAATAACCTTAAATACTTCATTTTCAATCAACTATTTGTTTCTCGTTAAAATACTGAGTAAGATATTGAAAAGGGGACAAGTTTCTCTTTTTATTGCATATATCGACGTTTCAGCCGGAATAGAGCGGTTTTACGTGTACATATTCCATTAGTAATATAAACGGAAAATCAGGAACATTTTAGTTAATTCTAATGAAAACACATTGATTTTTATCATTTGTATTGGAAACAACATTGTCATATGTCTTTTCTTGGATCTAAATAATACGAAACTCGCTCTATGATTCTAAGTTAAAATCCTCATATATGGTTAAATAGTGACTTTTTTTACGATTTTCATGTAGTTTGATATTACGTAAATATATTCATTTTTACCAATATTTCGATACTATTTCATGTAGTATCACGATATGTGATTTGGCTTTGAAATCTCAGAATTTCGCATAATATTGCATTTTAAGCAAGTTTTCTTGCATTTTGTTTCGTACGAAAAATCATCGAATTTAGCAATATTTTGACGTTTATCATCCCTTTTCCTTCATGTGATTTAAACAAAATATCATCGAATTAGGCAATATTTTGCCGTTTTCCACGTTTTTGTGAATTTTCAGTCCATGGGTTTTAATTCATATATATACGATAAAAATGATGCAAACACATAATTGATTAGATAATAACCTTAAATACTTCATTTTCAATCAACTATTTCTTTCTCGTTAAAATACTGAGTAAGATATTGAAAGGGGGAGAAGTTCTGATTTTATTGCATATATCGACGTTTCAGCCGGAATAGAGCGGTTTTCGTGTACATCTTCCATCGGTAATATAAACGGAAAATCTGGAACATTTTAGTTAATTCTAATGAAAACACATTGTTTTTTATCATTTGTATTGGAAACAATATTGTCATATGTCTTTTCTTGGATCTAAATAATACGAAACCTCGCTCTATGATTTGAAGGTAAAATCCTCAAATATGGTAAAATAGTAACTTTTTCACGTTAATCATGTAGTTTGATATTACGCAAATATATTCATTTTTACCAATATTCCGATACTATTTCATGTAGTATCACGATATGTTATTTGCCCTTCAAATCTCAGAATTTCGCGTAATATTGCATTTTAAGCAAGTTTTCTTGCATTTTGTTTCGTACGAAATTATCATCGAATTTAGCAATATTTTGACGTTTATCATCCCCTTTTGCTTCATGTGATTTAACAAAATATCATCGAATTAGGCAATATTTTGCCGTTTTTCCACGTTTTTGTGGAATTATCAGTCCATGGGTTTAATTCATATATATACGATAAAAATGATGCAAACACATAATTAATTAGATAATAACCTTAAATACTTCATTTTCAATCAACTATTTGTTTCTCGTTAAAATACTGAGTAAGATATTGAAAAGGGGAGAAGTTCTGTCTTTATTGCATATATCGACGTTTCAGCCGGAATAGAGCGATTTTCGTGTACATCTTCCATCGGTAATATAAACGGAAAACCAGAACATTTTAGTTAATTCTAATGAAAAACACATTTGATTTTTATCATTTGTATTGGAAACAACATTGTCATATGTCTTTTCTAGGATCCAAATAATACGAAACCTCGCTCTATGATTTGAAGTTAAAATCCTCAAATATGGTTAAATAGTGACTTTTTTCACGTTTTTCATGTAGTTTGATATTACGTAAATATATTCATTTTTACCAATATTTCGATACTATTTCATGTAGTATCACGATATGTGATTTGGCCTTGAAATCTCAGAATTTCGCATAATATTGCATTTTAAGCAAGTTTTCTTGCATTTTGTTTCGTACGAAAAATCTTCGAATTTAGCAATATTTTAACGTTAATCATCCCCTTTTCCTTCATGTGTTTTAAACAAAATATCATCGAATTAGGCAATATTTTGCCGTTTTCCACGTTTGTGTGAATTTTTCGTCCATGGGTATTAATTCATATATATATATATATATACATACGATAAAAATGATGCAAACACATAATTGATTAGATAATAACCTTAAATACTTCATTTTCAATCATCTATTTGTTTCTCGTTAAAATACTGAGTAAGATATTGAAAAGGGGAGAAGTTCGGTTTTTATTGCATATATCGACGTTTCAGCCGGATTAGAGCGGTTTTACGTGTACATCTTCCATCGTTAATATAAACGGAAAATCAAGAACATTATAGTTAATTCTAATGAAAACACATTGTTTTTTATCATTTGTATTGGAAACAACATTGTCATATGTCTTTTCTTGAAACTAAATAATACGAAACCTCGCTCTATGATTTGAAGGTAAAATCCTCAAATATGGTAAATAGTGACTTTTTTACGTTAATCATGTAGTTTGATATTACGCAAATATATTCATTTTTACCAATATTTCGATACTATTTCATGTAGTATCACGATATGTGATTTGGCCTTCAAATCTCAGAATTTCGCATAATATTCATTTTAAGCAAGTTTTCTTGCATTTTGTTTCTTACGAAAAATCATCGAATTTAGCAATATTTTGACGTTTATCATCCCCTTTTCCTTCATGTGATTTAAACAAAATATCATCGAATTAGGCAATATTTTGCCGTTTTCCACGTTTTTGTGAATTTTCAGTCCAATTCATATATATGCGATAAAAATGATGCAACACATAATTGATTAGATAATAACCTTAAATACTTCATTTTCAATCATCTATTTTTTTCTCGTTAAAATACTGAGTAAGATATTGAAAAGGGGAGAAGTTCGGTTTTTTATTGCATATATCGACGTTTCAGCCGGATTAGAGCGGTTTTACGTGGTACATCTTCCCTCGTTAATATAAACGGAAAATCAAGAACATTTTAGTTATTTCTAATGAAAACACATTGTTTTTTATCATTTGTATTGGAAACAACATTGTCATATGTCCTTTCTTGGAACTAAATAATACGAAACCTCGCTCTATGATTTGAAGGTAAAATCCTCAAATATGGTAAAATAGTGACTTTTTTACGTTAATCATGTAGTTTGATATTACGCAAATATATTCATTTTTACCAATATTTCGATACTATTTCATGTAGTATCACGATATGTGATTTGGCCTTCAAATCTCAGAATTTCGCATAATATTGCATTTTGAATGAGTTTTCTTGCATTTGGTTTCGTACGAAAAATCATCGAATTTAGCAAAATTTTAACGTTTATCATCCCCTTTTCCTTTATTTGATTTAAACAAAATATAATGCGAAATTAGGCTATATTTTGCCGTTTTTCTTCGTTTTTGTGAATTTTCAGTCTATGGGTATTAATTCATATATAATATCGATAAAAATGATGCAAACACATACTTGATTAGATTAATAACCTTAAATACTTCATTTTCAATCACTATTTGTTTCTCGTTAAAATACTGAGTAAGATATTGAAAAGGATGAGAAGTTCTGTTTTTTATTGCATATATCGACGTTTTCAGCCGAATAGAGCGGTTTTTACGTGTTACATCTTCCATCAGTAATATAACGGAAAATCAGGAACATTTTAGTTAATTCTAATGAAAACACATTGATTTTTATCATTTGTATTGGAAACAACATTGTCATATGTCTTTTTCTTGGATCTAAATAATGCGAAACCTCGCTCTATGATTCTAAGTTAAAATCCTCAAATATGGTTATATAGTGACTTTTTTTACGATTTTCATGTAGTTTGATATTACGTAAATATATTAATTTTTACCAATATTTCGATACTATTTCATGTAGTATCACGTTTTGTGATTTGGCCTTGAAATCTCAGAATTTCGCATAATATTGCATTTTAAGCAAGTTTTCTTGCATTTTGTTTCGTACGAAAAATCATCGAATTTAGCAATATTTCGACGTTTATCATCCCCTTTTCCTTCATGTGATTTAAACAAAATATCATCGAATTAGGCAATATTTTGCCGTTGTCCACGTTTTTTGTGAATTTTCAGTCCATGGGTTTTAATTCATATATATACGATAAAAATGATGCAAACACATAATTGATTAGATAATAACCTTAAATACTTCATTTTCAATCAACTATTTCTTTCTCGTTAAAATACTGAATAAGATATTGAAAGGGGGAGAAGTTCTGATTTTATTGCATATATCGACGTTTCAACCGGAATAGAGCGGTTTTCGTGAACATCTTCCATCGGTAATATAAACGGAAAATCAGGAACATTTTAGTTAATTCTAATGAAAAACACATTGTTTTTTATCATTTGTATTGGAAACAACATTGTCATATGTCTTTTCTTGGATCTAAATAATACGAAACCTCGCTCTATGATTTGAAGGTAAAATCCTCAAATATGGTAAAATAGTAACTTTTTCACGTTAATCATGCAGTTTGATATTACGCAAATATATTCATTTTTACCAATATTCCGATACTATTTATGTAGTATCACGATTATGGTGATTTGCCCTTCAATAATCTCAGAATTTCGCGTAATATTGCATTTTAAGCAAGTTTTCTTGCATTTTGTTTCGTACGAAAAATCATCGAATTTAGCAATATTTTGACGTTTATCATCCCCTTTTCCTTCATGTGATTTAAACAAAATATCATCGAATTAGGCAATATTTTGCCGTTTTCCACGTTTTTGTGAATTTTCCGTCCATGGGTATTAATTCATATATATATATATATATATATATATATATATATATATATATATATATATTATACATACGATAAAAATGATGCAAACACATAATTGATTAGATATTAACCTTAAATACTTCATTTTCAATCATCTATTTGTTTCTCGTTAAATACTGAGTAAGATATTGAAAAGGGGAGAAGTTCGGTTTTTATTGCATATATCGACGTTTCAGCCGGATTAGAGCGGTTTTACGTGTACATCTTCGCTGGTTAATATAAACGGAAAATCAAGAACATTATAGTTAATTCTAATGAAAAACACATTGTTTTTTATCATTTGTATTGGAAACAACATTGTCATATGTCTTTTCTTGGAACTAAATAATACGAAACCTCGCTCTATGATTTGAAGTTAAAATCCTCAAATATGGTTATATAGTGACTTTTTTCACGTTTTTCATGTAGTTTGATATTACGTATATATATTAATTTTTACCAATATTTCGATACTATTTCATGTAGTATCACGATATGTGATTTTGGCCTTCAAATCTCAGAATTTCGTATAATATTGTATTTTAAGCAAGTTTTCTTGCATTTTGTTTCGTACGAAAAATCATCGAATTTAGCAATATTTTAACGTTTATCATCTCTTTTTCCTTCATGTGATTTAACAAAATATCATCGAATTAGGCAATATTTTGCCGTTTTCCACGTTTTTTGTGAATTTTCCGTCCATAAGTATTAATTCATATATATATACGATAAAAATGATGCAAACACATAATTGATTAGATAATAACCTTAAATACTTCATTTTCAATCATCTATTAGTTTCTCGTTAAAATACTGAGTAAGATATTGAAAAGGGAGAAGTTCGGTTTTTATTGCATATATCGACGTTTCAGTCGGATTAGAGCGTTTTTCGTGTGCATCTTCCAATCAGTAATATAAACGGAAAATCAGGAACATTTTAGTTAATTCTAATGAAAACACATTGTTTTTTATCATTTGTATTGGAAACAACATTGTCATATGTCTTTTCTTGGATCTAAATAATACGAATCCTCGCTCTATGATTTGAAGGTAAAATCCTCAAATATGGTAAAATAGTAACTTTTTCACGTTAATCATGTAGTTTGATATTACGCAAATATATTCATTTTTTCCAATACTCCGATACTATTTCATGTAGTATCACGATATGTGATTTGCCCTTCAAATCTCAGAATTTCGCGTAATATTGCATTTTAAGCAAGTTTTCTTGCATTTTGTTTCGTACGAAAAATCATCGAATTTAGCAATATTTTGACGTTTATCATCCCCTTTTCCTTCATGTGATTTAAACAAAATATCATCGAATTAGGCAATAATTTTGCCGTTTTTCCACGTTTTTGTGAATTTTCAGTCCATGGGTAATTAATTCATATATATACGATAAAAATGATGCAAACACATAATTGATTAGATAATAACCTTAAATACTTCATTTTCAATCAACTATTTCTTTCTCGTTAAAATACTGAGTAAGATATTGAAAGGGGGAGAAGTTCTGATTTATTGCATATATCGAAGTTTCAGCCGGAATAGAGCGGTTTTCGTGAACATCTTCCATCCGTAATATAAACGGAAAATCAGGAACATTTTAGTTAATTCTAATGAAAACACATTGATTTTTATCATTGTATTGGAAACAACATTGTCATATGTCTTTTCTTGGAACTAAATAATACGAAACCTCGCTCTATGATTTGAAGTTAAAATCCTCAAATATGGTTATATAGTGACTTTTTTCACGTTTTTCATGTAGTTTGATATTACGAAAACTATATTCATTTTTACCAATATATCGATACTATTTCATGTAGTATCACGATATGTGATTTGGTCTTCAAATCTCAGAATTTCGCATAAACATTGCATTTTAAGCAAGTTTTCTTGCATTTTGTTTCGTACGAAAAATCATCGAATATAGCAATATTTTGACGTTTATCATCTCCTTTTCCTTCATGTGATTTAAGCAAAATATCATCGAATTAGGCAATATTTTGCCGTTTTCCACGTTTTTGTGAATTTTCCGTCCATGGGTATTAATTCATATATATATATATACGATATAAAATGATGCAAACACATAATTGATTAGATAATAACCTTAAATACTTCATTTTCAATCATCTATTTGTTTCTCGTTAAAATACTGAGTAAGATATTGAAAAGGGGAGAAGTTCTGTTTCTTATGCATATATCGACGTTTCAGCCGGATTAGAGCGATTTTCGTGTACATCTTCCATCGGTAATATAAACGGAAAACCCAGGAACATTTTAGTTAATTCTAATGAAAACACTTTGATTTTTATCATTTGTGTTGGAAACAACATTGTCATATGTCTTTTCTTGGATCCAATAATACGAAACCTCGCTCTATGATTTGAAGTTAAATCCTCAAATATGGTTAAATAGTGACTTTTTTCACTTTTTTCATGTGGTTTGATATTACGTAAATATATTCATTTTTACCAATATTTCGATAATATTTCATGTAGTATCACGATATGTGATTTGGCCTTGAAATCTCAGATTTTCGCATAATATTGCATTTTTAGCAAGTTTTCTTGCATTTTGTTTCGTACGAAAATCATCGAATTTAGCAATATTTTGACGTTTATCATCCCTTTTCCTTCATGTGATTTAAACAAAATATCATCGAATTAGGCAATATTTTGCCGTTTTCCACGTTTTTTGTGAATTTTCAGTCCATGGGTATTAATTCATATATATACGATAAAAATGATGCAAACACATAATTGATTAGATAATAACCTTAAATACTTCATTTTCAATCAACTATTTCTTTCTCGTTAAAATACTGAATAAGATATTGAAAGGGGGAGAAGTTCTGATTTTATTGCATATATCGACGTTTCAGCCGGAATAGAGCGGTTTTCGTGAACATCTTCCATCGTAATATAAACGGAAAATCAGGAACATTTTCGTTAATTTCTAATGAAAAACACATTGTTTTTTATCATTTGTATTGGAAACAACATTGTCATATGTCTTTTCTTGGATCTAAATAATACGAAACCGCGCTCTATGATTTGAAGGTAAAATCCTCAAATATGGTAAAATAGTAACTTTTTCACGTTAATCATGCAGTTTGATATTACGCAAATATATTAATTTTTACCAATATTCCGATACTATTTCATGTAGTATCACGATATGTGATTTGCCCTTCAAATTCTCAGAATTTCGCGTAATATTGCATTTTAAGCAAGTTTTCTTGCATTTTGTTTCGTACGAAAAATCGTCGAATTTAGCAATATTTTGACGTTTATCATCCCCTTTTCCTTCATGTGATTTAAACAAAATATCATCGAATTAGGCAATATTTTGCCGTTTTCCACGTTTTTTGTGAATTTTCCGTCCATGGGTATTAATTCATATATATATATATATATATATATATACATACGATAAAAATGATGCAAACACATAATTGATTAGATATTAACCTTAAATACTTCATTTTCAATCATCTATTTGTTTCTCGTTAAAATACTGAGTAAGATATTGAAAAGGGGAGAAGTTCGGTTTTATTGCATATATCGACGTTTCAGCCGGATTAGAGCGGTTTTACGTGTACATCTTCCATCGTTAATATAAACGGAAAATCAAGAACATTATAGTTAATTCTAATGAAAACACATTGTTTTTTATCATTTGTATTGGAAACAATATTGTGATATGTCTTTTCTTGGAACTAAATAATACGAAACCTCGCTCTATGATTTGAAGTTAAAATCCTCAAATATGGTTATATAGTGACTTTTTTCACGTTTTTCATGTAGTTTGATATTACGTATATATATTAATTTTTACCAATATTTCGATACTATTTCATGTAGTATCACGATATGTGATTTGGCCTTCAAATCTCAGAATTTCGCATAATATTGCATTTTAAGCAAGTTTTCTTGCATTTTGTTTCGTACGAAAAATCATCGAATTTAGCAATATTTAACGTTTATCATCTCCTTTTCCTTCATGTGATTTAAACAAAATATCATCGAATTAGGCAATATTTTGCCGTTTTCCACGTTTTTGTGAATTTTCCGTCCATAAGTATTAATTCATATATATATACGATAAAAATGATGCAAACACATAATTGATTAGATAATAACCTTAAATACTTCATTTCAATCATCTATTTGTTTCTCGTTAAAATACTGAGTAAGATATTGAAAAGGGGAGAGTTCGGTTTTTTATTGCATATATCGACGTTTCAGCTGGATTAGAGCGGTTTTACGTGTACATCTTCCCTCGTTAATATAAACGGAAAATCAAGAACATTTTAGTTATTTCTAATGAAAACACATTGTTTTTTATTATTTGTATTGGAAACAACATTGTCATATGTCTTTTCTTGGATCTAAATAATACGAAACCTCGCTCTATGATTTGAAGTTAAAATCCTCAAATATGGTTATATAGTGACTTTTTTCACGTTTTTCATGTAGTTTGATATTACGTAAATGTATTCATTTTTACCAATATTTCGAAACTATTTCGTGTAGTATCACGATATGTGATTTGGCCTTCAAATCTCAGAATTTCGCATAATATTGCATTTTAAGCAAGTTTTCTTGCATTTTGTTTCGTACGAAAAATCATCGAAATCAGCAATATTTTGACGTTATCATCTCCTTTTCCTTATGTGATTTAAACAAAATATCATCGAATTAGGCAATATTTTGCCGTTTTTCCACGTTTTTTGTGAATTTCCAGTATATGGGAATTAATTCATTATATATTCGATGAAAATGATGCAAACACATAATTCCTGATAATAATCTAAAATACTTTATTTAAATCATCTATTTGTTTCTCGTTAAAATACTGAGTAAGATTTTGAAAAGGGGAGAAGTTTGGTTTTTATTGCATATATCGACGTTTTAGCCGGATTAAAGCGGTTTTACGTGTACATCTTATATCGGTAATATAAACGGAAAATCAAGAACATTTTATTTAATTCTAATGAAAACACATTGTTTTTTATAATTTGTATTGGAAACAACATTGTCATATGTCTTTTCTTGGATCTAAATAATACGAAACCTCGCTCTATGATTTGAAGTTAAAATCCTCAAATATGGTAAAATAGTGACTTTTTCACGTTAATCATGTATTTTGATATTACGCAAATATATTAATTTTTACCAATATTCGATACTATTTCATGTAGTATCACGATATGTGATTTGCCCTTCAAATCTCAGAATTTCGCCTAATATTGCATTTTAAGCAAGTTTTCTTGCATTTTGTTTCGTACGAAAAATCATCGAATTTAGTAATATTTTGACGTTTATCATCCCCTTTTCCTTCATGTGATTTAAACAAAATATCATCGAATTAGGCAATATTTTGCCATTTTCCACGTTTTTGTGAATTTTCAGTCCATGGGTATTAATTCATATATATACGATAAAAATGATGCAAAAACATAATTAATTAGATAATAACCTTAAATATTTCATTTTCAATCAACTATTTGTTTCTCGTTAAAATACTGAGTAAGATATTGAAAAGGGGAGAAGTTCTGTTTTTATGCATATATCGACGTTTCAGCCGGAATAGAGCGATTTTCGTGTACATCTTCCATCGGTAATATAAACGGAAAACCAGGAACATTTTCGTTATTTCTAATGAAAACACTTTGATTTTTATCATTTGTATTGGAAACAACATTGTCTATGTCTTTTCTTGGATCTAAATAATACGAAACCTCGCTCTATGATTTGAAGTTAAAATCCTCAAATATGGTTAAATAGTGACTTTTTTCACGTTTTCATGTAGTTTGATATTACGTAAATATATTCATTTTTACCAATATTTCGATACTATTTCATGTAGTATCACGATATGTGATTTGGCCTTCAAATCTCAGAATTTCGCATAATATTGCATTTTAAGCAAGTTTTCTTGCATTTTGTTTCGTACGAAAAATCATCGAATTTAGCAATATTTTAACGTTTATCATCTCCTTTTCCTTCATGTGATTTAAACAAAATATCATCGAATTAGGCAATATTTTGCCGTTTTCCACGTTTTTGTGAATTTTCAGTCCATGGGTATTAATTCATATATACGATAAAAATGATGCAAACACATAATTGATTAGATAATAACCTTAAATACTTCATTTTCAATCATCTATTTGTTTCTCGTTAAAATACTGAGTAAGATATTGAAAAGGGGAGAAGTTCGGTTTTTATTGCATATATCGACGTTTCAGCCGGATTAGAGCGGTTTTACGTGTACATCTTCCCTCGTTAATATAAACGGAAAATCAAGAACATTTTAGTTATTTCTAATGAAACAACATTGTTTTTATCATTTGTATTGGAAACAACATTGTCATATGTCTTTTCTTGGAACTAAATAATACGAAACCTCGCTCTATGATTTGAAGTTAAAATCCTCAAATATGGTTATATAGTGACTTTTTTCACGTTTTTCATGTAGATTGATATTACGAAAATATATTCATTTTTACCAATATTTCGATACTATTTCATGTAGTATCACGATATGTGATTTGGCCTTCAAATCTCAGAATTTCGCATAATATTGCATTTTAAGCAAGTTTTCTTGCATTTTGTTTCGTACGAAAAATCATCGAATTTAGCAATATTTTAACGTTTATCATCTCCTTTTCCTTCATGTGATTTAAACAGAATATCATCGAATTAGGCAATATTTTGCCGTTTTCCACGTTTTTGTGAATTTTCCGTCCATGGGTATTAATTCATATATATATATTACGATAAAAATGATGCAAACACATAATTGATTAGATTAACCTTAAATACTTCATTTTCAATCATCTATTTGTTTCTCGTTAAAATACTGAGTAAGCTATTGAAAAGGGGAGAAGTTCTGTTTTATTGCATATATCGACGTTTCAGCCGGATTAGAGCGGTTTTACGTGTACATCTTCCATCGTTAATATAAACGGAAAATCAAGAACATTATAGTTAATTCTAATGAAAACACATTGTTTTTATCATTTGTATTGGAAACAACATTGTCATATGTCTTTTCTTGGAACTAAATAATACGAAACCTCGCTCTATGATTTGAAGGTAAAATCCTCAAATATGGTAAAATAGTGACTTTTTTACGATAATCATGTAGTTTGATATTACGCAAATATATTCATTTTTACCAATATTTCGATACTATTTCATGTCGTATCACGATATGTGATTTGGCCTTCAAATCTCAGAATTTCGCATAATATTGCATTTTAAGTGAGTTTTCTTGCATTTTGTTTCGTACGAAAAATCATCGAATTTAGCAATATTTTGACGTTTATCATCCCCTTTTCCTTTATTTGATTTAAACAAAATATCATCGAATTAGGCAATATTTTGCCGTTTTTCCACGTTTTTGTGAATTTTCAGTCTATGGGTATTAATTCATATATATATACGATAAAAATGATGCAAACACATAATTGATTAGATAATAACCTTAAATACTTCATTTTCAATAAACTATTTCTTTCTCGTTAAAATACTGAGTAAGATATTGAAAGGGGGAGAAGTTCTGATTTTATTGCATATATCGACGTTTCAGCCGGAATAGAGCGGTTTTCGTTTACATCTTCCATCGGTAATATAATCGGAAAATCAGGAACATTTTAGTTAATTCTAATGAAAACACATTGTTTTTTATCATTTGTATTGGAAACAACATTGTCATATGTCTTTTCTTGGATCTAAATAATACGAAACCTCGCTCTATGATTTGAAGGTAAAATCATCAAATATGGTAAAATAGTAACTTTTTCACGTTAATCATGTAGTTTGATATTACGCAAATATATTCATTTTTTACCAATATTCCGATACTATTTCATGTAGTATCACGATATGTGATTTGCCCTTCAAATCTCAGAATTTCGCGTAATATTGCATTTAAGCAAGTTTTCTTGCATTTTGTTTCGTACGAAAAATCATCGAATTTAGCAATATTTTGACGTTTATCATCCCCTTTTCCTTCATGTGATTTAAACAAAATATCATCGAATTAGGCAATATTTTGCCGTTTTTCCACGTTTTTGTGAATTTTCAGTCCATGGGTATTAATTCATATATACGATAAAAATGATGCAAACACATAATTGATTAGATAATAACCTTAAATACTTCATTTTCAATCAACTATTTCTTTCTCGTTAAAATACTGAGTAAGATATTGAAAGGGGGAGAAGTTCTGATTTTATTGCATATATCGAAGTTTCAGCCGGAATAGAGCGGTTTTCGTGAACATCTTCCATCCGTAATATAAACGGAAAATCAGGAACATTTTAGTTAATTCTAATGAAAACACATTGATTTTTATCATTTGTATTGGAAACCACATTTTCATATGTCTTTTGTTGGATCAAAATAATACGAAACCTCGCTCTATGATTTGAAGTTAAAATCCTCAAATATGGTTATATAGTGACTTTTTTCACGTTTTTCATGTAGTTTGATATTACGTAAATATATTCATTTTTACCAATATTTCGATACTATTTCATGTAGTATCACGATATGTGATTTGGCCTTGAAATCTCACAATTTCGCATAATATTGCATTTTAAGCAAGTTTTCTTGCATCTTGTTTCGTACGAAAAATCATCGAATTTAGCAATATTTTGACGTTTATCATCCCCTTTTCCTTTATGTGATTTAAACAAAATATCATCGAATTAGGCAATATCTTGCCGTTTTCCACGTTTTGTGAATTTTCAGTCCATGGGTATTAATTTATATATATACGATAAAAATGATGCAAACACATAATTGATTAGATAATAACCTTAAATACTTCATTTTCAATCAACTATTTCTTTCTCGTTAAAATACTGAGTAAGATATTGAAAAGGGGAGAAGTTCTGTTTTTATTGCATATATCGACGTTTCAGCCGGAATAGAGCGATTTTCGTGTACATCTTCCATCGGTAATATAAACGGAAAATCAGGAAATTTTAGTTAATTCTAATGAAAACACATTGATTTTTATCATTTGTATTGGAAACAACATTGTCATATGTCTTTTGTTGGATCAAAATAATACGAAACCTCGCTCTATGATTTGAAGTTAAAATCCTCAAATATGGTTAAATAGTGACTTTTTTCACGTTTTTCATGTAGTTTGATATTACCTAAATATATTCATTTTTACCAATATATCGATACTATTTCATGTAGTATCACGATATGTGATTTGGCCTTGAAATCTCAGAATTTCGCATAATATTGCATTTTAATCAAGTTTTCTTGCATTTTGTTTCGTACGAAAAATCATCGAATTTAACAATATTTTGACGTTTATCATCTCCTTTTCCTTCATGTGATTTAAGCAAAATATCATCGAATTAGGCAATATTTTACCGTTTTCCACGTTTTTGTGAATTTTCAGTCTATGGGTATTAATTCATTATATATACGATAAAAATGATGCAAACACATAATTGATTAGATAATAACCTTAAATACTTTATTTTCAATCAACTATTTGTTTCTCGTTAAAATACTGAGAAAGATATTGAAAAGGGGAGAAGTTCTGTTTTTATTGCATATATCGACGTTTCAGCCGGAATAGAGCGATTTTCGTGTACATCTTCCATCGGTAATATAAACGGAAAACCAGGAACATTTTAGTTAATTCTAATGAAAACACATTGATTTTTATCATTTGTATTGGAAACAACATTGTCATATGTCTTTTGTTGGATCAAAATAATACGAAACGAAACGATACGAAAATAATTTTAGGCAAGTTTTCTTGCATTTTGTTTCGTACGAAAAATCATCGAATTTAGCAATATTTTGACGTTTATCATCCCCTTTTCCAATTTGTGATTTAAAAAAAATATCATCGAATTAGGCAATATTTTGCCGTTTTCCACGTTTTTGTGAATTTTCAGTCCATGGGTATTCATTCATATATATACGATAAAAATGATGTAAACACATAATTGATTAGATAATAACCTTAAATACTTCATTTTCAATCATCTATTTGTTTCTCGTTAAAATACTGAGTAACATATTGAAAAGGGAGAAGTTCGGTTTTTATTGCATATATCGACGTTTCAGCCGGATTAGAGCGGTTTTACGTGTACATCTTCCATCGTTAATAAAACGGAAAATCAAGAACATTATAGTTAATTCTAATGAAAACACATTGTTTTTTATCATTTGTATTGGAAACAACATTGTCATATGTCTTTTCTTGGAACTAAATAATACGAAACCTCGCTCTATGATTTGAAGGTAAAATCCTCAAATATGGTAAAATAGTGACTTTTTTACGTTAATCATGTAGTTTGATATTACGCAAATATATTCATTTTTACCAATATTTCGATACTATTTCATGTAGTATCACGATATGTGATTTGGCCTTGAAATCTCAGAATTTCGCATAATATTGCATATTAAGCAAGTTATCTTGCATTTTGTTTCGTACGAAAAATCATCGAATTTAGCAATATTTTGACGTTTATCATCCCCTTTTCCTTCATGTGATTTAAACAAAATATCATCGAATTAGGCAATATTTTGCCATTTTCCACGTTTTTGTGAATTTTCAGTCCATGGGTTTTAATTCATATATATACGATAAAAATGATGCAAACACATAATTGATTAGATAATAACCTTAAACACTTCATTTTCAATCAACTATTTCTTTCTCGTTAAAATACTGAGTAAGATATTGAAAGGGGGAGAAGTTCTGATTTTATTGCATATATCGACGTTTCAGCCGGAATAGAGCGGTTTTCGTGTACATCTTCCATCGGTAATATAAACGGAAAATCAGGAACATTTTAGTTAATTCTAATGAAAACACATTGTTTTTTATCATTTGTATTGGAAACAACATTGTCATATGTCTTTTCTTGGATCTAAATAATACGAAACCTCGCTCTATGATTTGAAGGTAAAATCCTCAAATATGGTAAAATAGTAACTTTTTAACGTTAATCATGTAGTTTGATATTACGCAAATATATTCATTTTTACCAATATTCCGATACTATTTCATGTAGTATCACGATATGTGATTTGCCCTTCAAATCTCTGAATTTCGCGTAATATTGCATTTTAAGCAAGTTTTCTTGCATTTTGTTTCGTACGAAAAATCATCGAATTTAGCAATATTTTGACGTTTATCATCCCTTTTCCTTCATGTGATTTAAACAAAATATCATCGAATTAGGCAATATTTTGCCGTTTTTCCACGTTTTTGTGAATTTTCAGTCCATGGGTATTAATTCATATATACGATAAAAATGATGCAAACACATAATTAATTAGATAATGACCTTAAATACTTCATTTTCAATCATCTATTTGTTTCTCGGTAAAATACTGAGTAAGATATTGAAAAGGGGAGAAGTTCGGTTTTTATTGCATATATCGACGTTTCAGCCGGATTAGAGCGGTTTTACGTGTACATCTTCCCTCGTTAATATAAACGGAAAATCAAGAACATTTTAGTTATTTCTAATGAAAACACATTGCTTTTTATCATTTGTATTGGAAACAATCTTGTCATATGTCTTTTCTTGGAACTAAATAATACGAAACCTCGCTCTATGATTTGAAGTTAAAATCCTCAAATATGGTTATATAGTGACTTTTTTCACGTTTTTCATGTAGTTTGATATTACGAAAATATATTCATTTTTACCAATATTTCGATACTATTTCATGTTGTATCACGATATGTGATTTGGCCTTCAAATCTCAGATTTTCGCATAATATTGCATTTTAAGCAAGTTTTCTTGCATTTTGTTTCGTACGAAAAATCATCGAATTTAACAATATTTTGACGTTTATCATCTCCTTTTCCTTCATGTGATTTAAGCAAAATATCATCGAATTAGGCAATATTTTACCGTTTTCCACGTTTTTGTGAATTTTCAGTCTATGGGTATTAATTCATTATATATACGATAAAAATGATGCAAACACATAATTGATTAGATAATAACCTTAAATACTTTATTTTCAATCAACTATTTGTTTCTCGTTAAAATACTGAGAAAGATATTGAAAAGGGGAGAAGTTCTGTTTTTATTGCATATATCGACGTTTCAGCCGGAATAGAGCGATTTTCGTGTACATCTTCCATCGGTAATATAAACGGAAAACCAGGAACATTTTAGTTAATTCTAATGAAAACACATTGATTTTTATCATTTGTATTGGAAACAACATTGTCATATGTCTTTTGTTGGATCAAAATAATACGAAACGAAACGATACGAAAATAATTTTAGGCAAGTTTTCTTGCATTTTGTTTCGTACGAAAAATCATCGAATTTAGCAATATTTTGACGTTTATCATCCCCTTTTCCAATTTGTGATTTAAAAAAAATATCATCGAATTAGGCAATATTTTGCCGTTTTCCACGTTTTTGTGAATTTTCAGTCCATGGGTATTCATTCATATATATACGATAAAAATGATGTAAACACATAATTGATTAGATAATAACCTTAAATACTTCATTTTCAATCATCTATTTGTTTCTCGTTAAAATACTGAGTAACATATTGAAAAGGGGAGAAGTTCGGTTTTTATTGCATATATCGACGTTTCAGCCGGATTAGAGCGGTTTTACGTGTACATCTTCCATCGTTAATATAACGGAAAATCAAGAACATTATAGTTAATTCTAATGAAAACACATTGTTTTTTATCATTTGTATTGGAAACAACATTGTCATATGTCTTTTCTTGGAACTAAATAATACGAAACCTCGCTCTATGATTTGAAGGTAAAATCCTCAAATATGGTAAAATAGTGACTTTTTTACGTTAATCATGTAGTTTGATATTACGCAAATATATTCATTTTTACCAATATTTCGATACTATTTCATGTAGTATCACGATATGTGATTTGGCCTTGAAATCTCAGAATTTCGCATAATATTGCATATTAAGCAAGTTATCTTGCATTTTGTTTCGTACGAAAAATCATCGAATTTAGCAATATTTTGACGTTTATCATCCCCTTTTCCTTCATGTGATTTAAACAAAATATCATCGAATTAGGCAATATTTTGCCATTTTCCACGTTTTTGTGAATTTTCAGTCCATGGGTTTTAATTCATATATATACGATAAAAATGATGCAAACACATAATTGATTAGATAATAACCTTAAACACTTCATTTTCAATCAACTATTTCTTTCTCGTTAAAATACTGAGTAAGATATTGAAAGGGGAGAAGTTCTGATTTTATTGCATATATCGACGTTTCAGCCGGAATAGAGCGGTTTTCGTGTACATCTTCCATCGGTAATATAAACGGAAAATCAGGAACATTTTAGTTAATTCTAATGAAAACACATTGTTTTTTATCATTTGTATTGGAAACAACATTGTCATATGTCTTTTCTTGGATCTAAATAATACGAAACCTCGCTCTATGATTTGAAGGTAAAATCCTCAAATATGGTAAAATAGTAACTTTTTAACGTTAATCATGTAGTTTGATATTACGCAAATATATTCATTTTTACCAATATTCCGATACTATTTCATGTAGTATCACGATATGTGATTTGCCCTTCAAATCTCTGAATTTCGCGTAATATTGCATTTTAAGCAAGTTTTCTTGCATTTTGTTTCGTACGAAAAATCATCGAATTTAGCAATATTTTGACGTTTATCATCCCCTTTTCCTTCATGTGATTTAAACAAAATATCATCGAATTAGGCAATATTTTGCCGTTTTTCCACGTTTTTGTGAATTTTCAGTCCATGGGTATTAATTCATATATATACGATAAAAATGATGCAAACACATAATTAATTAGATAATGACCTTAAATACTTCATTTTCAATCATCTATTTGTTTCTCGTTAAAATACTGAGTAAGATATTGAAAAGGGGAGAAGTTCGGTTTTTATTGCATATATCGACGTTTCAGCCGGATTAGAGCGGTTTTACGTGTACATCTTCCCTCGTTAATATAAACGGAAAATCAAGAACATTTTAGTTATTTCTAATGAAAACACATTGCTTTTTATCATTTGTATTGGAAACAATCTTGTCATATGTCTTTTCTTGGAACTAAATAATACGAAACCTCGCTCTATGATTTGAAGTTAAAATCCTCAAATATGGTTATATAGTGACTTTTTTCACGTTTTTCATGTAGTTTGATATTACGAAAATATATTCATTTTTACCAATATTTCGATACTATTTCATGTTGTATCACGATATGTGATTTGGCCTTCAAATCTCAGATTTTCGCATAATATTGCATTTTAAGCAAGTTTTCTTGCATTTTGTTTCGTACGAAAAATCATCGAATTTAGCAATATTTTAACGTTAACATCTCCTTTTCCTTCATGTGATTTAAAGAAAATATCATCGAATTAGGCAATATTTTGCCGTTTTTCCACGTTTTTGTGAATTTTCAGTCCATGGGTATTAATTCATATATATACGATAAAAATGATGCAAACACATAATTAATTAGATAATAACCTTAAATACTTCATTTTCAATCAACTATTTGTTTCTCGTTAAAATACTGAGTAAGATATTGAAAAGGGGAGAAGTTCTGTTCTTATTGCATATATCGACGTTTCAGCCGGAATAGAGCGATTTTCGTGTACATCTTCCATCGGTAATATAAACGGAAAACCAGGAACATTTTAGTTAATTCTAATGAAAACACTTTGATTTTTATCATTTGTGTTGGAAACAACATTGTCATATGTCTTTTCTTGGATCCAAATAATACGAAACCTCGCTCTATGATTTGAAGTTAAAATCCTCAAATATGGTTAAATAGTGACTTTTTTCACTTTTTTCATGTGGTTTGATATTACGTAAATATATTCATTTTTACCAATATTTCGATAATATTTCATGTAGTATCACGATATGTGATTTGGCCTTGAAATCTCAGATTTTCGCATAATATTGCATTTTTAGCAAGTTTTCTTGCATTTTGTTTCGTACGAAAAATCATCGAATTTAGCAATATTTTGACGTTTATCATCCCCTTTTCCTTCATGTGATTTAAACAAAATATCATCGAATTTGGCAATATTTTGCCGTTTTCCACGTTTTTGTGAATTTTCAGTCCATGGGTATTAATTCATATATATACGATAAAAATGATGCAAACACATAATTGATTAGATAATAACCTTAAATACTTCATTTTTAATCATCTATTTGTTTCTCGTTAAAATACTGAGTAAGATATTGAAAAGGGGAGAAGTTCGGTTTTTATTGCATATATCGACGTTTCAGCCGGATTAGAGCGGTTTTACGTGTACATCTTCCCTCGTTAATATAAACGGAAAATCAAGAACATTTTCGTTATTTCTAATGAAAACACATTGTTTTTTATCATTTGTATTGGAAACAACATTGTCATATGTCTTTTCTTGGAACTAAATAATACGAAACCTCGCTCTATGATTTGAAGGTAAATGTGAGAGTTTTGTTGAGATGAATTTGTGGAATAAATTGAAATTGGTATAAGGAATTTTAGCTCGGAAAATTTCTAAGAATTTTCTTTATTCTTTAACCTTTATTCCTGTCGTGATATTCAACTAGGTCGCCTGAGAAGGACTTGCTTAGCTAACACACCAGTGTAGTAACCAGCTCATTCCTCACTTTGGGACCATGTATGAACAATTGACTAGGCGCGAGCAAACGCCGAGACCCCAATGAAAATTGAAATCCCCCCCACTTAGGCCGCCGACCTTCGCCAATCGCCGAAGCGAATCTAACGAGTAGGTCACGGGCTCTCACAACAATAATTTATTGTTGTGTGGTGCCGTATATTTGATCCAAAGCTCAGAAAATTAGTCTCAATTTTAGTCGAGTGTGAAGAACATTTGCATAACAATAATAATGTGTGGGGTGTAACGAAAAGACAATGTTAACCATAACAACTTAGTTTATTCAATAAAGTACTAACTACTACAACAAAACAAAAGAAATGTCAATGACGTTACTCGAAATCCTTCCTGTGACACTATCAATGACAGCTAGACACCAGCCCCTCGGACTGCATAATGAACTAACTCGAACATAAGCGTGACCACAGAGGAATCAACAAGCAAGCAAGAACTAACAGATCTATAATCACAATTACAACAAATGACACAGTAGGTTCTGAAATACGTCTCCAGTAACCTCCTAACTGTTCTACGCCTCAGTGCAGTCTACACCTGCAATAGCGGTTGCAATGCAATCAAATCAGTAGTCTTTCAATTACAACAATAACTAATGGGTTCACTGGCAACTCCAGCACTCTTCCACAAATTAATCCTTACGTTAACACTCCGTCCCACGGACGATCAACAATCAATAACAATTGATTTACGTTAATAACACAATAACATTTACGTTAATAACAAGGTAACATTTACGTTAAATTAACAACTCTTACAACTGTCACTAGTAACGCGGAAATCAAACAACACTCTACCTGTCGAGCATTCAGTGAGAAAATCCCATTAATCCCTGTACTTCCAGACAGCTGATTAATCTCTTTACTAGTTACGTTAATTTACGTTAATCGGTTACTAATCACTCAGCGATGGTAAACTCTGATTTACAATGTCCAAAGTGCTAAGAGAACGGTAATCACTCGTGATTACCTTTAGAGTAATTAATTACTATCCTCAAGATCAATAATTAAACAATTAAAATACGCAACCTTTCACACTGGCTCAGCAATTTACATTAAGGTACGAATTCCGTCTGAGCCTTCCATACTCAGACCAATTCAGGCGACTAATAACAGTAATTAGCCCCACGTTTACGTTATTCTAAAATGACGCTACTCCTCCCACGAGTCAATCAAGTGCCGGTACTTCCGGGCAGATAACGACGTTACGTTAATGGAACAATGTAGCCTTCGTGTGAGTCGATCAAACAAGGATCGAGATTAATTACTTTGACTTCCTGAAACACGTCAATTACCCGGCCCACTGACCGTTAATTACGACAGACAATACTCTAATTCTTATCTGGCTGATGGCTAGGCTCCTCGAGACTACCGTAGCTGCTTACAGGAAAGTAAATTAACCCAAACGCATTCTACGTTACTCAAATTGTCAAAGAACAAATTCTCTTAAAGCAATGGGCGTTCCCTTGGTTACGTTATATTAATTGCCTCGCAATCACCTCACTGAATACTGGACTTCGATGTCCTACCAGATAACCAGGAGAATATATGTATATCCAAGTACTCGTCTACAGCCGAGTTCACCCACGACAATGACAAATCACACTAACAAATCACAGTGATTTACGTTACAATCCGGTTGCAATGACAATACTGCAGAACCTAGTAAAATAACATACAGGACATGAACCCTCTAGAACACTGCCCCACAATGGTTTTACTGAACTGCAATCACATACGGTGATTGCTCAACACTAGCAACAATCACCATCAAATAACAACCCCCTTTGCAATAACACACACGGCAAGTACTCTAATTTCCAAATATTAGGATACTGCACACACTTACTTACTGCTGCAAATGACCCCTAGAACATAGGTCACTATATTACAATCACCACACAGTAAATAACACAATAACACAGGGCACCGTGACACTACGATTATATATATATATATAATTACCGCTGACACATGTAGCCTACAGCTATCAAACGTTATTGGGAACACTAAGGAGAATCTCACACTCCTTAAATCACATGGATGAGTGATTTATCGGTCACGCATGCCGATAAACACTCGAGAGTTACGTTACTCGACAGAGCGGGGGCGGTCTCTCTAGACGGTCTCGTCACTCACCAAACCTCACCAAAATTTACGTTAATTAATACTGCAACCACAATATATATATTTATATAAATCACACTTGTCACGGCCCTGGGAACACTACAAGAAATTTAAGCCACACTGTGGCACACTCCACAATAATCATTGCCAGGAATCACTGGCGTTACACATACCTGAGCGCTCAGTGTTGGAATTCCACACCTGCAAGACCACACATGGAAATGATATCACTCCGTCCCACGGACGATCAAAAATGATTACCACAATGAAATAAAAGAATTTATTACATGGACATCCTCTCCGTCCTTGGCTAATCTATGTATATTCTGTGTTCCCCGTGTGTACCCACACACACACCCACACTGTACGTCTGTGTACACTTAAGTCCCTCTGGACTGACAAGATGACAACACAGGTGATTAATCTCCTCGCCCACAATTCACTCCACCTGAACAGGTGCTGCGTGACAATGTGACGGAACACTTGACCTCGAATTCAAGCTTTAGAGACTACTAATCACCGAAATACACACATAAGTACTTACTCATTCACACTGCCGGCTTTACACACCATTCCCATACATCAGGCACCCCGCTATAGGTGGCTGGCTCGCTCCGGGTGGCGTAGGCGGCGGTAGTTCCTGACCGTAGTACTTATACGGAAAATTGGCGCACACTCGAACCCCTCCCACTCAACACGGCCGAGTTCGCACCCTCGACTCCCCGGTGAAGTGAAGCGTTCATACCCAGGTGACGCGCACAACGATAGCGTCTCACACCAACATGGGAAATTGCCTTAACACTGACACGAATTTCCCCGTTCTCATCGACTGCTACAGAGCACTAGCAAGTCTAATCATCACTGGTATGGGATCTACGAGTCTGTTGCTGCTCGTATGCACATTCCCCCACGATCCCAGATCACTGTACCTCTACCCCCTGCATACAATAATGTCTTAAACCCCTCCAAGCGACGACTTCGGCCGGATTCTGTGACGACCGATGTCGTAGGTGAAGCAGGAAGCATCAGCAGTTGTAGTCCAGCCACCACGACGCCCTATACATCAATTTGGCCGAATTGAGTACAGGAACGTCTTGACAAGGTGGCGGCTGAGTTTAGAATGATGCTACACAACGGCTATTCCCGCGTCCTACTCGAAATAACCAATGAGAGGAAGGCATACAGCGGCCTACCCCTCTCATCCAATCAGCGACGGTGTAGCATAGCCCCTAGGGCAGCTCCAAGATGGCCGACCAACATGGCGGCTCAAGATGTTTACTAAGATGGCGGCTGTCTCCATGACAACCACTCAAGTGGCCAGCGAGCGTGGGGCCCCACATGTCTACCCACCCCACGCCTGCGGCCTAGGCGTTCGCGCGCAAAGTTGTCTGGCTCCATGCCATACAATGAGATGATGCTATCAGCTCTAGCACTGTCCACAGACATGCCACCCCGGCCAGGGTAACATTTATGGACTGCTGATGACTGGGGCTCTCACATGAGCCCAAACACTAGATGTTTCGGTTGCTTGTACAAAACTTAAGTCCGCCCACTTAACAAGTGCACTTAACAAGTGTACTGGCTCCCACAGGCATAAGAGCACTATTGTAAGTGAGCTGGTGAACCACCTCCTCACATAACTCCCCACCAAAAAGATAAAATTTCCCGGAGGAAAATTTCATCTAAAAATCACCAGCCACTTACACTTGGCTCTTAATTAAGTGCACGGCGGCTGGGAGGTGGTGGTGATTCATCCGTTTTCTGTTGACGTCGGTGGCTGGCGGGACAAGATGTGACGTCACTGGCTCGTCCAGGGTGGTACTTCCTGACCATAGTGCGGTCGTGCTCAGGTTCTGGGTCCAGGTT